>NW_026935071.1:0-62500 GCF_032062105.1 Saccostrea cuccullata
GAAGTGTAACTTTGACTTTAGAAATCAATACCACCCGATCTATCAGCCTAATGTTTAAGAATGTTACTGAAATAATTAATATGTTCATCTGTAGACCAGGGACGTCATGGCTTTAAATCAAGATATCTTAGTATGTTAATTGTCCCTGTGATATCATATTATGCCCATTGCTACCACATTACCAGGCAGATTCATCAAATCGGACTTTGTCATTTAATTTTAATTTGATAAGGAAGGATATCCATGTTATAAGTTTTTTTCTCATGTTTTAGGTGTGGACAACAATATCCAACAATCAGACTTTGATATGCAAAACATCTTATGAAAAGGAGTTTTTCGTTCATCTCGTAAATATATATGACGTCACAAAGTGCCTTCCAATTGTCTTCCACATGGCTGCAGATACAACGACCAATCAAAATTTGCCGGAATCCACCGCGTAGAACCAAAGACCATTTTGTAAACACATGTACATACAGATGTAATGTATATTCTGTTAATAAACTATTTATTGTTATTAGTGTGTTCTGAATTATTTCAGACTCGGTGACAATTAATGACCAAATTTGAGAGTTTATTGGTCAATAAAAGCAGGCCGTCAATGGGTCATTTTCGATCATCAGTAGATTCTGTAACGTAGAAAGTACTAAAATAGCGCCCATTTCACTCCGCAATAAAACGATAACGGTATTTTCTCACTGATAATTTAGCCAAAAATCGGATTTTATTCCCTTGTTGAACGTAATAATATCAAATTTGGAGAATGCATGGAATTTATCGCTATAACAGAATTTCTGGAAACTTCTGGTCAGAAAACAACACGCGATCATAAAATGCAAAAAATCCACGTACAGATTCTATAGACTGTTTTTAAGAGTCAAGTTTTATTGGAAAATGTGATGTGTCTTTGAAACATTGGCGATCTCGTAGGACAGTTTTAGAAAATATAAAGTTTAATTGTTTTTGTTTTTTTCTTATAAAAGTCTCCATGTCACATAGTGGGATTCGAAACTAAGGATCAACTCCTTACTCTGCGACTTTAGAGCAGTCGCTCTACTACTGCGCAACGCGGGCAACTTTTCTAAAATGCAGCTCCAAGGTCAAGGAATGAAAATGTTACCTAGAGATTGAACTTGTTCTCAATAAATATACATATACCTATTAAATATGAGAATCCAAGCACTAACCAGTAAAAGGTTAGGCTCGAGGCTATTTTTTTTTAAATATGGATCAAACTCCAAGGTCAAGGCCAAATGGTCAAATTAAAGGTACAAAGGGAAAGGCCTTGTCATAAAAATGTCACATGTAAATTATCAAAATCATTACTTCAACTGTTCAAAAGTTATGAAAAGTTTTTTTCAAAAGTAGGTCAAACTCAAAAGTGCTAAATTATGATTTAATTTTGATTAATATTTAAATTTGTAAGTTATTTAATGTTATCAGAGTATTATTAGTCCACTGGATAAAGACTTTATGCCCCATGATCTTCGATTTCATTGACATTAACAACCCGAAGTCTTATTTGTTTTTCAAAAAGTGATTATATTAGTTGACCGCCATGCAAGTATAAGATTATGTTACTTTAACGCTGATATTAACTAGTGTGAATGCGGGTGTGTGGTTGATCAGTTGTTTCTATAATACTTTTCCCATTTATCGAGTGAAATCTTTTAGAGTAGTCGCCCTCGTGGTGCAGTGGTTAGAGCATCTGCTTAAGAGTCGCGTCCAGTAAGAAGTTGACCCCTACGTCGCGGGTTCGAATCCCACTGTGGGACGTGGAGACTGATCCTTTTGATGAGACCTTATAAACCGAGGTCCCTTGTTGCAGTAGCTAGGTGCTGGCACGAAAAAGATCCCTCCCTGCTCAATGGCTTTATGTGTCGAGTATAGGACAAAATATGCAGCTCTTCACCGGCAATTGGTGGCGTCTCCATATGAGTGAAACATTCTCGAGATTGAATGTTGTTTAACGTCCCTCTCGAGAATGTTTCACTCATATGGAGACGCCACCATCTGACGGTGGAGAGCTGCAAATTTTGTCCTTTGCTCGTCACTCGGGGCCATTGAGCATTGAGGGATCTTTTTGTGCTAGCACATACAGTGATACGTGACCTAAGTTTATACGGTCTCATCCGAAGGACCGGTCTCTGCGTCCGGGATTCGAACCCGTCGCGGAATTACAGAAGAATTACATCCTTACTTTACGACTCTCGAGCATCTTTCACCACTGCGCCACGCGGTCGACTTTGTACGAACTTGAAAGTGGTCCATACTGGTTTGCTTATATGGAAATGCGCTACCTCTTGATTGCTTAGATTATGGAAATTTAGCTACAGATCTGTAGCGTTATGGTTTTATATATTTGTCTTTGACCATAACGCTACAGATCCCGTAATGCAAAAAAGGTACAATTTACGGCGCAATATTTTTTGCGCACTTTTGAGAAGAATCTCACCTTCCACTCCCTAATTTTAGACACATTCTGCCGCCATTATGTATATTTTATCCACCTCCCAACCATTTATGGTTGTCTCTAAAGGCAATAAACTCGCTTGAAGTGAATTTTCAGCAATCTAACAAATAATTTTAATCAAGCGAGTTTATCACATTTAGAGACGACTATAAAGGACTGGGAGCTGGATAAAATATACAGATTAGATGAATAATGTGCCTAAAATTGGGGAGTGAAAGGTAGTTAATTGACCGATGCTGGAAAGTAGAGAAATTCTCCCCAAAAGTGCGCAAAAAATCTTGCGCGGTAAATTGCACCTTTTTAGCATTACGGGATCTGTAGCGTTATGGTCAAAGACAAATATATAAAGCCATAACGCTACAGATCTGCAGCCAATGGAAATTATAATAGATCATGGCGTATGTACTAGCACAGAGCGTATACGTTTACAATGAGATTATTAACAGCTCCTGAACGACACAAAGTACTGGTATGCTGCTTATTGCTAAGGGTGTGCTTGACATTTCGCAAAAAAACACTCTCTCGTCAACCTGGTGACTATTTCGGAGAGATTTAAGTTCCTATAACTGTTTCCTAGTAACAATACCGAGCAGTATGCTACGATTTGAAGTAGATAGCGAGAAAAAGGAAAAATCGTTTTTAAAGTCGATAGGGGTGAAGACTTTGTGTTTTACTTGGAGCACTTCGCGGGAACCTGCGGGGCGGTATAAAAGGGGGCGCTGTATGGTACCGCCAGTATAATGCAATTAGTGAAAAATGTCACAAACCACACGCGACCCAAGAGGCAAACTGACCACACATATAGTGAATAAATATACAGTAAGCGCAAATAAAGTGAAATTAGTTAAACACGAGAGCTGATTAACCTACTGTAGAAGTTTATCGCAAATAATCCCCCCATTAACACTTACCCAGCGACAACTGTCAACAAAGAGGCTAGGTTCAGTAGGAATTGACAAAGATGTCGTACAATAAAGCCAGCAAATAAGAGGCAATAAATCAGAAGATTAGCCGCAAAAATTTATGTCTTAAAACACTGAAATCCAAAACTAGGGCTTTATGTGCAAAAAATTATGAAAAATACATAAAATGATTAAACATTTAAATATATAAGTACAGTGATTAATGGGTCAATATATTAATGGTAATTTTATCATGCGTTACTTTTAATATTTACCCATTTGATAAGATGTGGTAATGGCTGTTATACAGTTATTATTAAGCTGTCAATGGGTGGCATAAACAAATTTATCGAGCGCGTTCAGACCGAGTTTACATTCTGGCACAAGAAACTGTCAAGAAAAATATTCCGGACATTAGCACCCTCTTGAATGCCAATCTTGACACGAAGTGCCATGAAAAAGGTGGAGAAATTTGACGAAAGACGTGAAAATGTCTCCTCTTACATATAAAATCACTAAACTGTTTTCTAATTCCATTGAACATTTTGAAAATAATGTTATCCCATAAATAAGTAGAATTTTGTATTTGACATAGTTGTCATGGTATTCTTTAACAATTCAACATTTAAAGAAAAAGACTTCCTCTGAAACAATTACAAGCATGCAAAAGTATATTGGGGATATTCTTGAATTATGACTACAGTAACAGTTGTCAAAATGCCGGTATTTAGTTGTGTTCCGGTGTACCCGATTGTGACAGCAGGTGCGTCCCTCATTGTCAGATCTTATATTGATGGAGTGGTCTCGATCCACTGCAGACTTTACACTAAGTGTTATATTTTTCTCATTTTAAGTGTTCTTAGCTTTTGATATTAGACATGCTTTTAAATAGTAAGTTTTACGAATGTATACCTAGAACTCGAAATCCACACCTCAAGTATATAGATTGTTCGCTCACGAGTGTTTCTTAATTTTTCATCGTTTACCAAGGGTTATTCCCTGTTTGAAGCCAGAACTGTTCTTGAGTACACAAGTACCATATTTACAGGGAGTGAGAGATGCAAAGCAAACTCAGGTATAGTAGTGCATATTCACAATCCTTCAAAATGACAAATAAAGAATTTTAAAAAAAAAAAAAAAAACTTCAAATATTTTTATTCTTGTATTACTGCACCCATTTTTCATGACCTTTTATGGCAATGCTATATAAAAGCATTTTTATTTGGCTTAATCTTTTTTCCTTTCTCGAAAATTGTCAAGTATGGATATCATGAATAGATTTGTAAAATCTGTAAATTTAAGTAAACACTAATATCATTAAGCTGACTGTGGTTTTACGACATTACAATTTAACCTCCGGCAGTCGCGTGCTGAAGCGCGATTTATATCAGGCGTTCGTCTGTCACGGTGCTCGCTGAAATAAAATTTCATAAAATTCATAAACATCTTAAATGTCAGACTTCTTAATTCGGCGTCACCTGTGCAGAGACCTGGGGTGGGGCTATTCTTTAAACAACATTAACCACGCAAGGCCTGTGAAATTTCCCCGTAAAGCAAAACATATCTCTGAACATGCAGTTTTTTAGCTTAATAAAAAGAAATAAAAAAATCTTCTTTTTTTTACCTTAAGAAACTTTAAGCACACAATGTTTAGTAGATATTTAATATGAAGCTTTTAATAAGTCTTTTTGCAATGTAAATTTGTTTTAAAAAAATCATTTAACGGATGAATCTGAATTGTTTTTGAACCGAAAAAATAGATGAAATAAGCATACATTTCCGCCGGAAGTATTTTAGAAATTAATTTTAAGGATGAATTTGCAAGAATCTGTACAAAGCGAAAGGGATTCATTTACCCCGAGAATTTACAGAATTTCAACAAGACGTCGCCAGTATTCTATTACATCTAGAAGTCACTTAAGTCACTTTTTTTTCAATTTGCATTTAGATTATTACACACAATTAAAACAAATTTTACAGATCCAATAGATGATCCATTTGACTTTGTTCCGTGTGTAATCCAACACGGTCATTTTTTCGGAAGAGATCAACATTACAGAGTAATTTCTGTAATATGGCTCTTTAACGCGTGCTGAATGTTCGGCTTAAAAAATTAATAATATCATTGTCGTTAATTATGACAATTCTAACAATGGGAAGATATTTAGTCCTTTTATCAGAGAATTATGGAAACTGGTTGGGAAGAGCAATGTCTACAGCCCTGTGACAAATCAGAGAGAAAGTCTGTGGCGTTCTACACTGGCACGTAATCACTTAAACACGACTTAACAATCGTAGACCTTGCTATGATTAATTGTCCTGATCTCAGAGATGATTTTGCCAGTTATGGAACATAACTCTGATTAAGCACTGCCCTGCATTAGAGACAATTCCAGACAAAGCTTTCGCCAAGCGATGGTGTCGATTATCGCGACGATGCAAGATCATTTTCTCTCCCTTGCATTGTGTGAGGTTGTTGCTTTTTACACAGTTGGAGTGTTTTTGCAGATAACTATCCTAAATTAAAGTATCAGCTTATTTTTTTCAAATCTATAAGGTCTTAAGATCATCTTCCTAAACATGATATGACAATAATGGCGGATGGTATATCCGAGTCATTTGAGCGCTTTATGGAGGGTTAATGATCAGAAAAACAAACAATCTTAGATGACAACTAATATTCTCTTCCTATATTTTTGTCAATTTAGGTGATGTTCAGATTAGTTTGGCTCAGATATGTGTAGCTGCATTAAATTCTGAAGTAGCTGCATTAAACACTATTAGTCTGTTGACCGACTTATTAATGTATACTTAATTGTACATGTAAAAAAAAATATACTAAAATTTATTTCATATAGGAGCTATATATATCAAGTCAGTTTGTGCAACAAAATGTTCATCGCCCTTCCTCTCATTTTCTACAGTCTGATTATTTATAGATATACACGTATCTTTTTTTCTGCGTGAAGGTATAGCATTCGTTTCCAGTCCCAAAGTTATGGGGAATATTTTTGGTCTAAACCAAATGGTTTCAGCAATTCAACACAATCTCTGTAGAAACTCGTTGTATCTCGCGATCAGAATTCAGATCAGGAAATACTAGTATTTTGATGAACACGTTTACATTTGGTCATTTTATCTCTTGTGTTGTGATAATATTTTGGAATTGTTTTACCGGAGATATAAATCTTTGGATTCAAATTTTCACATGCAGCATGTAAATCTAAGTTCTCGTAAATTGGCAACAAAATTACCGAAAGTAATATCCACGACTTTATTTGACATTAAAAAAAAATCATTTTATCTTAAAAGTATCCACTAAAGTGTCCATAATAACATTTTTATTTGTTTTTAACAACTCGAGAAATTCAAGAATGATATTTCATGCTTTTATTTCTAAATAAAAATCATTTTACTTTTCTGTTGTCACATTTAAGACATTAAATTCTGAATTTTAATTTTGTAAATTTTTGTTACTTTGATATAAATCCACAGACTTCAGAAAGGAATCAAAACTCAGTCTGACGGCGGTTATAGACAGTTTGGATCTCTTAAACACAGACTGTTTTTAACTCTGCTATTATGACAAATAATTGACTCTGGAACAATTACACTAAATGTTTGATTTATAACTTGAGTTCAATAATACAGCTTCGTTGCATTCGTTAACAATCTCTCGAGCCATGGCCACATGAATTGACAAGAGAAGTATTTAAAAGGGGTAAAGAACGCTACAGACATGATTATTTCATTATATGCATGTCATTCTCCCGGAAAAATGACGTGATAATTAATTTTGATAGCATCAGATAATAAGATCTCCTAAGTTATCTCCCCTTATCTAAAGACCCGGATTTAGACACAATATTACATCAGACTATTGAAATCTCAGAGGTCAGCCAATCAAAGAAGACGTTCTTTAGAGATGTAATAAATCAAAGATTCTGCTGACAGAAAAAGTACTGGGAGACTGGAACTGAAAGAGATGCTTCTTGTGAGGAACTGAAAGAGATGCTTCTTGTGAGAGACGGGTGAGGACGTATATATTTCTTGATGGAGTGAGAAAAGTGATAACATCGTTCTTAATTCAGACTATAAAAAGAAGTATTGTTAATTTTTTGAACACGGGAGATATAATTGTACTACGATTTTAATCTTTACTCAGTTTACTGAAAGATTTCAATGTTTGTTTTGACATTTCGAATGATTCTGACTCGCGATAATACAAAAATTATAAGAGCCGCATAGGGAGATAAGAGGAAAGATTGTAAAATGCAGACATTTTGGACGACCATCTATATAGATAGTTATCAAATAACTTGTTTTACGATATACGACTTAATTTATAAGCCGTTGATCGAAAGTGAACATGACTTTGTGACATTCCTTCATATATAGTAATACTAAGTGTCTTTCTTAATCTTCTTTTGAATGATTTTTTTTTAAACAGAATTATTAATTTATGGTGGCATTTGGAATGCAAAGAGAAGAAATTTAGCCGAGAGCTCCAATAAAAACTCGGCAAAGAATTCAAAATTATGTCATAAATGAATAATGTACAGTAAATAATCATATTCATTGAATTTCTTACACACGTTGCAATTTTTAGAACATCTACTATCGTGAAAAAAAGAATGCACAATGCTAAGGGTACGTGCAATTGACGAGTTCCACAAGTGCTTTCGTAATGAAAAGGGAGGTAATTCATTATAAATAAAAATATTTTGCAAGAACAGCCACGCATACTTGCTTATGTTTTTTTTTTATTATTCATATTCATATAGTTTGGATCTTTGTCATAAATTTAAAAAAAAATTGAAATGATCTTTGTCATTTAAATATCTGATATTGCATTCGGCATTGACCAACATACTTTGAAACAAAGTGTAAATCTCATATACATATGGAGTAAGGTGGGCCCCATGAGCTTTAGAGAATATTGTTTTATAACTTTTCCTTCAACATAAATTAAACGAAATTTTAAATATTTCATGATATGACATAATTTTTTTACTCATTCATTTCATTCAGATCTGCAATGGCCCATTCATAACAAACAAATGAGCGAACATTATTCATTGCTTTATTAAAGGAATCTAGGATGACCGTGTAAATAAAGCTCCTTATATGGTTCTCCGTGACAACAGAATTAGACGTAGTTTTACGTATCAGCCTACAGTGTGACCAGATACGGATAATACCCGTATCATATCTATAACACCGAACCCGAGGCCATGAAGTCGATAACCGAGTGATAACGCCCATAGGGGGCGCCAGGGATCTCATCTGTACGTGTCTTGCATTTTATTAAAACACATTATAATAAACCGTGCTCCAATCTATTCAATTATAATGATTTTTTTAATCAAGACAATATCCTTAAACAGTTTTTTCTTTTCGACTCGGTGAAAAATATCTAAATGAACAAACAGAATCTATTAGTTGTACAGAACATACAGTTGTATATTGCATTGTTTATTTTGAAAGCATTAATATTGACGATTTCGTTACATAACGGAGACAGGGTTCCTTGTTAGACCGCATTCCAGATATCTTATTCAAATGTATTCCAACTAATTCTTACAACTGCCATACAGTGGTGATTTATCTTCTAAATGACATACAACCCCGTAACCGTTCCTTGGGCAATATTGATGCATTTCTTCATAAAGGGCAGCAAGGTGCACCTTTACCTTCGTACGTTGTGATCAATGAAAGCTCTATCAAACCCCACCGTTCAATCCATAAGTTTAAAATAAGCAAAGAGCTTGTCTTGCATATGTTTCCAAAAGAAGACAAATCGTGAAATTTCTTCATAAGTTTATTCTTATAAAATTATAATCAAATATCTAAAATATAATTCTATATAGTCATTGCATTAAAATATACAAAATTAAAATTATTAGCACTTGTATAATTGTGTGTATAAAATTATAAATATATATATATTCAATAAGCAATACAATAATCTAATTTAAATTTGATTGTATAAAAATAATTCTTCTCAATATATCAATAAAACAGAATTAAAAATTCAAGTTTATTTTCATCTTTTCCTCATTTGCATATTTTTGTCACCATCATTCGTCATCTTGAAGAAAAGCAGTATCTTTTTCCGCGTTTGAAAGACTTATTTGTTCCCGATCACTCGCGTGTAGTCCAAGAGCTCGTGTTGTGCTATTCAACCACCTGTCAATCATAGGTAACACCTCCTTTGCACCTGGCGTTGTCGCTAGGGCGTGTCTTGGAGGCGGGGCTACGTTGGCAGGGAACGTAACGCCAAGCGCGTGCACCTTTCGTTTTTTTATCCAATCATGGAATGTTGATTTTAAGCCTCTTTCTGTTTGAATAAAAAATAATAAATGTTTAATGACAATAAAATAACACGCCTGGCGCTGTTTGCAAAGGGTAAAATAAACAGAATGTAATTAGCAAATCTTATTACGTTTCATAAAAGACAACTTGGAAGATGAGCCTTGCATTTATTTAGTTACTCTGATCAATACATGGGGTCGATGATCTCTCCCTAAATTTTATGAGACTCACAAAAAAGTAGAGTTATGCCAATGTTGACCCAGCAAAAAAGTGTATTACACTCAAAAAATTAGCTGACTTTCTTTTGCCTACGAAGTACTAGTATTTGGGAATTTTGCAGCGTGTGCTGTATTAATCAATTTTGCATTGATGAATAATCTTTTGGATAGCAATTCCGATAATTATTGTAACATAAGCGAGATTAAGGTGGAAATTATCGACTGAAGCGCCACCATAAGATAGGGGTGTATCTGTATTGTGACATTCAGTGGCACTTCTTTATCAATAAAGTCAACAATACCTCAGTACCGAAAGTTTACCCTGCAAACTAAGACCAGTGCTTATCCCCTAATGATTCACAACTACACATCATAAAGTATCACCTCGGAATCAATAAAAATATTTATGACACTTCATTGAGGTGTCAACTATAATACTTCAATGGCATTTTATTTCAATCATTAAACTTTTCTAACTTATTTATTATCTTCAAATTTTCACTTTTAACTTTTAACGCTGATGTATCTCAATCTCTAAGAGGAATACTGATGGAAATAATTAAAGAATTAAAGTTACTAGACAGATTTGCATTGGATGCACTTTATAAAGAATTTCTGTTAGAAGCTTACCGATGTAGCGGCCTTAGAACCAGTTGGTGAAGTCTAGCAGTTCCTCCTCCTCGGTACTCAGACTCATGTTCTCATGGGAGGTCTCGGAGCACACACTGGGGTTGGGGGAACTGGCGGTGGGGGACGGGGGAGGCGCGGTCCCGGGGGAGGACTTCGGGAGGCAGTTGTTGTCAAGGACCGCGTTAACAGCATCATGTTCGTCGACCAGCGTCTGCAGATACCGGATGTAGTCTATGGCCGCCTTCAGGGTGTCTACTTTGCTGAGTTTTTTGCCTTTTCCACACTTCGCTCCCGCCGGTATGTGTTCTCGTAGAGTTGCAAAAGTCATGTTGATGAGTTTGACGCGGTTCCTCTCCCGTTCGTTGCGCCTCGCCACAGCAACAGTTGGTGGTTTATGCAGCCCTAGGTAATCAGTCTGTTGGGGACCGAAATCCAGTCGTCTCTTGCACATCATCCCCCGGGCATTTTCCTTGTTGTCGTACATATGGGTTGTCCCGGCCTCCGGGGAAGATTCGGGAGATATAGAGAACATGCAAGCCGGAGGTTCGTTTACAAACGTCTGGTACAACATTTGAGCATTGATGGGCTGAAAATCGGACCCTTGGTATTCCATAACTCTTGGACAGTTCAGATAGAAGCCGAAAACTTGTCAGGAGAGAGCTTTAGCTTTGACAAAATCGCTCAGGTATAGTTAATTTCGATAGGTGAGATGTAAAAGTTTTGATATGGGTGTCGGACAGGACAGTTTCTTTTATACAGGTATTGACAATAGTATAAGTGAGGCCACACCTCCGCACCGCTTTATCGCTAGCCGAATCCGCGTCGCGGGCCCGTCGCGTGTTCTTAACACTTGACTGAGTTCGTCAAATAGTCGAGTTGCCAAAATCGTCCCTCCGTCGCGTGAGTTATTCCTCTGCTATACGCGTGAAGTAAATTGCAACTTATTTAAATTTTTCGCAAACATTGACAATTTTAGACACAAAATCTTTGTTATGTAAACTTTGTTTCTTTTCATTCAAAAACATTTGCAATGCATTTATTACTGCACGTATAAAGGCTTTGCAAGCGTTTTTCTTCACGCTTACGTTTATCTGTCGGCTATAATGCATCAACCCTGCATAAGATTAGCTGGAACAATGAAGCAACTTTGCATATTCAAAGCCATCAACTGAAATGCAAGTAGTGTACCGTTTCAGAAAACTTCTTAAAAGTAAAACAGTTTTGTGCAGCGATGCGAAGCAAATGAAACCAGATTGATAACAAAAGACAGACTAACAAAAAGGCGAGAGAGATACCCATCAATATTACCGACAGAGTCGGGGGACGAGAACACCCCCCAGCCTCATCACAATAGTTCACATGCGGGTGTCAACTTAACACAGACATGGATTTCTCCATTTAAAAAAAATATATATATCAGTATATTTATAAACTTTATCAGTTTTGTTAAAAATTAAAGAAAACTCCCTTTTATAGACTCATGGAACTTTATATTTTTAGTAAAATTGACCAAATTTTTGCAAGTTTATTTTTTCATTAGGCCGAGCCTATTCCAAATTTGAATTATTTTTGCTAGCACATGTTATTGATTATTCAGTATACATGATTTATTTATCTTGTTAAATAAATTATTTTATTGCATTTAATACCTTATTCGTCCTGACATTCAGTATCTACGTGTATAAGTCTAGTTCACAAAAGTCACACATCTGAACCCACCTTCCATGACAAGATGTTTATCACGGGTTGCTTGATTTGTTTATATCGAACGAACCCCACTTTCTCCAGTTTTCGAGACAAACGTTTCACTTAATGAGAATCACTTAATTGACACACAGTTGAACCCGTGCAGGAAATGAAGCGTTCTGGCAAACATTTGTTTTATTTGTATTTATCAATGTGTTTTAATTATCAAGAGTTTGTCCATGTGTTATAGGTGTAGGTGATATTTTAGCTGTTATAAATGGATGTTAGTGACGGGTTTTATCACTTTTTTTTGCTTTGAATAAAAATCAATTAATCATGAGAACATATCCTTATTTAAAACTGAAAACTGTATGCAGCTTCACCTCAAAAGTTTGCCCAAAATAAATGTTATAAACAAAAAAAAAACCGTGGCTTTAAATTTTCATTTTAATACTTCAACTCAAAATAACGGCCCACTTATACTTGCGCATACAAATATATAGACCGTTATGAGAAATATATGCATTTATCTTATGATGATTGTTATGTCCTGATTTAAAAAAAAAATAAAAAGAAAATGACATGATATGGTTTTGGAGATTTTTATTTGATTTTGTTCAATTTTTAAAAATGATTTTCAGCAGCTTTATATTAAAATAATTGACACTAAGATTAGTATCTGTTTTAGAGGGAAACACAATTTGAAAATATTTGTTTGATAAGGCATCAAGTTGGGGTGCCAATTAAGCCCATAATGGATTGAAAAAGAATAATAAAAACCAGAAACACCGCCAACAAAGAGTATCAGCCAAGACATCACTTAACCACTCTAAAAAATAGCAGGGAGCACGCCGTGATGGGACCCTTCCATTCTCATTAAATACAAATACCAAATGTCGAAATTCGTCGTGAAGTTCATTTTAAGATTAAAATAAAATTTCAAACATCTTAAAGACAATATTTTTGTAGTAATAGTGATTAAGCATATGGATTGTTAATAACTAGATTGATTTAGATGAAATTAAGTGTGGAGCAGATTTTTATTAACATTTAAATATTGTTTAACTTGTTTTATTGCGTTATCGATGCATTACCTAAAGAAAAAACACCATATTCAAGATTATATAGCAGTTATACTACTATATGATACTAATAAAACTGCAGTCTGTTTTGGTTGCTTGGACTTTGTGCAGATAAGGATTGTCCGTATGTTTGTCTACGTTGCTTCAATTTTTTGCACTCGTTCATCAGGCCAATAAGTTTTTTAAATGGTATACAGTAATTCAAATCAGTCAAGGTCATCTCTCTCATGAGGATAAATAGCACAAACTTTTTTTGTCTCCAAAATTCAAATATCTTTTTTTTTCCCAGTTTATTGCTAGGTAAAACTTTGATCCCTCATTGTGGTCCCACCTTACCCTCGGTCGTAATGATTTGAACAAACCTGATTCTACACTGTTGAAGGTTTCACATAAGTTTCAACTTTTCTGGCACAATGGTTGTTGTAAAAAAATTTTAAAAGATGACACAAAATTTTCCCTTGGAAGGGGGTGTGGCCCTTCATTTGAACAAACTTGAACCCCCATCACCTGAGAATACTTTTTGGCAATTTTGGTTGAAATTGGCACAACAGTTCTGAATAAGTAGTCGAAAATCTGAAAAAATTACAGACAGACGGACTACAGACAAAATGTGATCAGAAAAGCTCATTTAAGCTTCAGCTCAGGTGAGCTAAAACACTAAGCGGAGCATTCCATTGCAATGGGCATATCCAGCATTCCACATCGACATCGAGGCAAATTTGGTCACTTCCGTTTTGCAAAGTACGACAGACACACGCGATTTCGTTACTATACCCCCTGCAACTCCGTTGTGGGGGAATAATTAAAGTAAATGCTTAATTCAAAATTTGCCAAAGATCAAGAAGCACTATTCAAAACTATTTCTGTCTGAAAATTATTTTTGTGTGCATTTTTTCCCATATACAAATGTCCATTTGCTATTGGTGTGTCTACATGTATATAAATATTTTGAACTTATTTGGGTCAAAAAGAACTGAAAACTATTTCTTTATGTTAGTTGTTTGCATGTTTTGATTTTTCCCCAAACAGTTGTCCATTTTTCTACTGGTTTGTCTATGTTCATGTTTTGAACTTTTTCGATTTGTATAACTGTTCGTAGTTCTAGGTTTTTAATGAGAAAACTTGGGATGCCATACTGTTTCCCACAAAAGAGCCGATGATATCACAACAGAGGCGGGTGGGTGTCGTGATAGACCCTCCAAATTTGATTAGCGGGGTAAAGGGCCGCATGCCTCATTACGTTAGTCGGCGATGGTGTTCAGACAAACCGGGGCAATTAACGGACAAACGAACAATATCGTACGTAGATCTCGAACTGGAATTGAAAATCATCATCGCAATTTGTCCACGTGGCTTTGTCAGAGCATTCTAATGAGCGTCTTGCAATATTGTAGAATTATTTGGGTAAATTCTTTCACAGTTTGTTATTTCAAGGTTTTCATTATTAAGGCGTTTGTGCTGGACATAATGAATGTATAATTTTAGTTTACTTCACCTCATCCCTAAGTGATAAGCAGACATCGAGTTTTCGCTATTCTGACTTAGATTTTTTATACCCGCGTAACCGAAGATTCGGGGTATAAAATTTTTGGCCTGTCCTTCCGTTTGTCTGTATAGCTGTCAGTCCGCAAAAAAAAAAAAAAAAAAAAAAAAAAAAACGTCTACCTTGCCCATAACTTTTGATTGGTGGGAGGGAGCTATATGACTTTCATATTTCACCTGTATATATTTTCTCATGAAAAGATCTTCCTTAGGGCACCAACATATAGTTAACCTCTTAGAGTTTGAGTCTTTTGCAAAAAATAAACAAACTCTGACCTTAGCAATAGCTTTTGTAAAATTGGTGCTAGGGCTTGTGTATATATACTAGTATTTGCTTTCTTACTGACCCTTTCCTTAGAGTTTGACTCCATTAAAAAATAAACCTGAACCATAACTTTTGAATAGTTAGTACTGGTGCTTTCATGCATTCCTTGTGACAAGACTTTTCTTTGGATAGCAGCTTTGACCTTGGAGTTTGGTCATCTTTTTTAAAAAAGTGATCCTTGATCATTAGTTTTGATTAAATGGTGCCTGGGCTTTCATATTTCCAGATAAGCTCTCTCTTTGGGAAACTTCATTTCTAATTGCATGACCTTGACATGATGTTTGATTCGCATTAATTTTGAGAATCTTTAACTCTCTCCATAAGCTGCAATACGGGGAATCAGTGTTTTACATACACATCTTGCTTCTTTCATTGTAAATCCATGACATGTAATAAGATTATTCAACATTTTTAAAGAGATTCTAAAATCGAAGATTCGGGATTTATAGTTTTTGCCCTGTCCATCTGTCTGTATGTCTGTTTATCCATAAAAACTATAACCTTTCCCATAAATTTGAGCTGAGATTATGGTTTTTAAATTTAAATTTAACGGATGTATTCTTTAAAGGAGATGGGCGAACATTACGAGCGATAAGCCTATAGCGCAACAAACATGAGGGTGAAAAAATTATATCTCATTTATATAAAAAATTTTCCATGATATTTCATCTAACATTAAAGTATACTTTATGTAAAATCTATACAACTTGCACAAATCTCATATGAAGATGGAAATTAATTGCCTATGAAATATTATACATGTACACACATGAAAGAGGGCAAAACAAGTCATTTTTATAAATACACTATAACACTATTTTTCTATATGAGTGGATGAGTTAATCCTCAAAGTTTGCATGTAAATATACATATTTTGGTTTCCAAAATTATGGAGCAAAGACCCACTAAACCTTAAAAATATAATTTTATGACATAACTTTTTTTAACTTTTCCAGAAATAAGTCAATGATCATATCACAAACATGATTTATATGCCACTCTTCATTACAACATGTGCAGCGTAATTGTAAGCGTGCTAGTCTCAATTAGAAAATGCCATTCAGGTTTTTTGTTGCTAGGGGTTCGAACCCAATGGATACCACAATATTATTTCTTTTTATATAAAAGAATAATTTTTAACGAAAATTTTTCCTAATAATTTTTTTTATCAACAATTCATAAATATCAATTATGAGAAATTTATTTACAATCTGAATATGACTTTTTTTTTTTTACATCTAAAGCTAGTAGGCTCTCTGTACACTTAAGTTCGCCTATCTCCTTTCTTTTTTATAAGACTTTTCTTTGGGTACCAACAAAATTGACCTCTTGATCTTGAATTTGGAGTTTGACCTTGGCCATTACTTTTGAACAATTGTGCTAAGGCTTTCTTCACATGTTTGTTTGTTGTGACAAGACCTTTCAATAGGTGTATTTTTTTTAAAAAACCTTTTTACCTTGTCCTTAGAGTTTGATTCACGTTAAAAGAAATATTCTGATAATAAACTTTTGAACTGTTATTATTGGGGCTCTCATATTTTAAAGTTTTAAAATTTTCCTCGAATATATATGAAATATGAAAATTTTCCTCGAATATCAGTAATTTTGACCTTGAACATGGAATTCCATCACTTTTGAAAAAACTTTTAACTTTACCAAAACATTTGAACAGTTAGTGAAAGGGGATTTTTACATTTCACTAGTATATTTCTTACAAGGCCTTCCCCTGAATACCATTAATTTTTTACTCTTTGGCCTTTACATTGAAGTTTGACTCGCGCATTTGAGAAATTTGGACTGCGATACGGGGGCATCAGTATCTAACAAACACATCTTGCTGTTCTGTAATTGTCGTTTTATAAATTTCCAGTACTCTAGGGACAGGCCTCTCTAAGTCTTAAATTAAAAAAAAAAAAAAACAAGATAGACGCTTAACTTACCCGGCAAGGGCGTTATATGTTTGTCTAACGTCCCTTCGTTATATTTATTGATTTTTACTATATACTGGCTTATTGTTCACTGATGTCTTCGAAATCAAACCCAAGGAATTCGGTGATTTTATGTCAGACAGTAATCGAAGAGTTTGCAGTAAAGAAAATTATCAAGGTCCTGTTTCTGGAATAATGTAGATTTGGACTTTTGAGAAAATCCGTCCTTAGTGAGTTACACTTTTTTTTTCATGCTAAGTTTATCAATAGCTCATTTTCAAAACAGGGTACAGGTCATATAATTTTATGGGAAACGTGTTCAAGGAAAATAAATTTTAGAGAACAGAAATCATTGTTGATTAAATCTTTTGGGAAAATTCATGCAAATGATGTTGATCCAATGTTAAGGGTGTTGCTAAAACGCGGAACGGAAAACGGAACGGAAAACGGAACGGAACGGAAAACGGAAATTTTACGTCCAAAAAAAAATGCAAAAGTCATACCTAATAAAATTTATTGTAAACTATTATATATATTCATGAATCATACACACCCTCCGCTCAGAACTGGTGTACAAGTGAAAGATCTATAAAATACATACTAACTAGACTCAAAGTCCTGAGTATTCATCTGAGCGTTTCAAACAAATTCTTTTTTAAAAGAAAGTTCATTTCTAAAAGAGATATTTTTTGAAATAGGGAGAAGGAAAAAAGTACTAGTATGTACATGCATATGTTTGTCATAGGCGTCGGAACCAGGGGGGGGGGGGGGGCTCCCCCCCCCCCCCAAGCCACCCACCCCCAGTCACACACACACACTTTTTTTTTGCAAAGGTAGCAATGGTATAGGCAATAGATATTGGAATGTACATGTAGGCTTAGTCCACCCCCCCCCCTCCCCACTTTCAACAGGAACGTCGCAGATTAAGCCAAGGAACGTTAAGTGGTAGTATCTGGAAACAATTTGAAAGAAGTTCGACACCCCCCCCCCCCTTCCCCACGAAAGAGGATTTTCGTGTTTGGGCAAAGAACATATTTTCCTTTTTTGGCTTGTTAAGTTTTTTTGTACGTTAGAATTTTTTCTCTTCCACTTAACCCCCCCCCCTTCTGACGCCAATGTTTGTAAAGACAAAATTAACTATTTTTTGTCATTCAGATTATGCAAGCAGTAGCAAATCCAGGAATCTTGAAAGGGGCAGGGACAGTTTGGGTGTGGGTAGGGGACCAGAGCCACATTAAAAAATCAATTTGAATTTAAATTTAAAACTTGTATATATTTTTTGACACAAAAAGGGAAGCGGACCTTTTGCAACTTCTCAGACCTTTCCGATGAGATTGAATTGAAACTCACTCCATCCCCCCCCCCCCCCCCCCCCCCACACACACACACACAAACATCGCATACAAACAAACTTTAAATTCATTGAATGTAAAGATGCTTCATTAAATCTACCACAGGAAAGTTTTCGAAATTTATTTATTATTTTTATTAATTTAAATACTAGTTTGTAGAAAGCGACTCCATTTATTAAATTTTAACAACCAGTGTTACATAAAAGGTGTTTATTCAAGCTTGCCGGAAAGGTTTGCCTTAAACGTAATCTTCATAATTTTTTTACACTATATTTCTCTTTCCATGGTTCGACATCTAGATATCAAATATCCCCCCAACTTTTTCCAGTCATAACCTTTTTACTCTAGAAATGTTCATTGACACCCTTGCGTTGTTAACGTTATTTTGTTAATGTAATCCATATAATGTAGAAAGTTAGTGTAAAAACATAGTACTGAAAGATGTTGGACTTGGGACTTACCCCCCCCCCCCCTCCTCCCGAAACAAACAATTGTCATCTTTTTCTTTTTTGCTAGTCAAATACTTTTCAAGCAAGTTTAACCCCCCTTCCCCCGTTTTCAAATTCTACTCTAGGTCACTGCATGCTATATCAGCGATTTTCGTAAATAAGAGACTGATCATGAATAAATCAACTTGTATTTAATAGTGGGGAATTGAATATGTATAAGATATATCGTTTATGATTAGATTTATGTATTTTTAGTGATTTAATCCAAAAGAATACTTTCCGTTTTCCGTTCCGTTCCGTTTTCCGTTCCGTTTTCCGTTCCGCGTTTTAGCAACACCCCAATGTTAAGAATACTTTAATCTATAATAGTACATTGCGTAATTTACCGTAGATTTCCGTTTAATGTCGTGAGACAATGAAAGTGATAACAAAGCTAAAATAGATATATAGATAAAATATACCTCACGCCTCGCTTATACACATAGAGTCGAATCAAGTTTAGTAAACCCAAAGCAGATAGCCATGTCGTCATCGACCCACAAATAGACCTGCAGAGACCACAAGAAGCCGTACCGGGCCTGATAAGGGACGCCGTGACAGAAATCCCTCCAAGATTGGACTCTTTAGAGTGGGGATGATTTCCTCGTGAGGGGGGTAGAAGTCGTATAAATGACGTCATAAAAGTGGCTTAAACGTGCGCGAAGTGGGATGTTTTGTGTTAATGATGAGAAGTAAAGGCTTTGTAATTTGTGAGACGAGTTGCCAAGTATGGATTTAATTTCAATAAAAAGGAAAGCAAACTATCCTTATATTTATTTTAGGTATTTGTTTTTATCTTGTTCCGTTTTTCTCTATAAGTTCGCCTCTTTTTTCTTTTGTTTCAAATTTTGTCTAGCATTAAACTTAAAATCTTGTGGCATCACCCGAAATACACCAAAACATGCATTTATTTCTCAAAAATTAAAATACTACTCTCCTAAAGAAGACCTGGGCATTTCTTACGATGGCAAATATTAAATCTCAGGCATGCTTTCTGCGCGTGGCGATTCCATATAAGGAAATAGCAAAGAGCACGACAACGCACGTGAAATTGTTCATCCCCGTATACCTAAGTGACAAGGTCTTAAAGTTTATGGAAGCACTCGGTCGTTACTAGTCTGTCTGATTTTAAAATTGCACGTACAAAAGTCGTAGGCATGCAGAACGATTATCATACAGCTGTTTTCTCCCCCGTCACGTGGTTGGTGATTTTTTAAATAGTAAGTTTTTGAAAGGAGATTATAACCTTCTTTCCGATTGGTCTGTTATCCATAAATCAAATCGACATTTGAAAACCTCCACAAATAGATAACGTTTTTAATATGAAGTTTACGAAATGAGTGACGCTACTCAACAGAATAAGATATTGTAACTTTTGTGTTTTCTTATAAAAATAAATAATAATATTTAAAGCTAAATTCTAATAAAATAGATGAAGAGTCCTCTGTCTTAATTACATAGACGGCTTATAAAAAGTAAGTAGACTGACATAAACTAAACTTCTGAGGAAACATTCAATAAATGCAAAAAGACAAACAAGTTGACATATTCGCACGCTAGAAAAAATTATGCTTTCGGGAATTAAATTCTTTGCAAGTAAGCGTGAAAGTGGCATTATTTGGTAAAACAAGTCGACACAGTGTGCCATGGCAATTATTGCATGTTAATGAGAAAAGCGGCCAGCGAGGCAAATGATGACTTTTTGAAATATTCTGCATAAAAGGGGCCCAGAAACAAACTGAATGAAAAGAAAGTTCCAGGGGATCCATTTAAAAGTAAGATAAATAGAAAATCAGATAGATAGGTGTTACCGGGGGTAGGGGTATAATCAAAATAAAATTATAATAATCTTACCCACTTTAACATACAAAGAGTACAATGTATATACTACAAACAAAAATTTGATGCATGGATTGACATTTTTTTTTTACTCATTTGGAATGGAAATGACATACTAGTAATCAATCCAGAAAATATTAGTGAATCGTAAATTTTCTTTATTTGATGCTTACATAAACAGCTTTGTATCGTTTTATAAGTAATTCCATACAAAAATTTGAAAACACTTTTGTAACGAAATCTTATTTCAAATTCTTCCACTTTATGCAGAAAACATCATTCAGATTACCTATTCAAATATTAATGTATGAAAAATATTGCTGATTTCTGGAAGAAAATTTGTGTGATTTATCCTTAAAAAAACCTGGAGTATTTCATGAATCCTCGGACAACATATTCACGAATTGATATAACTTCATTTAGAAAAAAAAATTATAGCATTTTAAGGTAAAAATTAAAACGTATGATTTCAATTAAGATTAAACAGTATATTTTTATTTTATATATAGATGTAAACATCAATGAATTAATATAATATAACAGCAGTTTAAGAAATCGACATTTTTCTTGAAGGAAAAGAATATCCATTAGTTTATTGATGTTTTAATGTACCAGAACTCATTTTAAAAAGTTTTTTTTTTATTTTCTGTGTATATACAAATGAATTTTGTTATAAATCTCAGTCTGGGCTTTATCAAAGCTGTCCTGACGAAACGTTTTGGCAGAAAGGTTGCCTTCATTAAATGAGGCAAACTTAACGAGCGAATCCCACCGTAATTCACTCACGCCTAATGAATTCATATCTCGATAAATCACAGTCGTGTTAAAAATGTATAAAAACATTCTTATATTAAAATTTATGTAATTTTGCTGAAATGTATGAAGAAATATTAAAGAATTCTTTTTTTTAAAAGGTAAAGAAAAATTATTTATCAATTATGCATGAAAGACCAAAACTTTTACCAATGCAGGAAGTAAAAACATGGAGAAATTGCATGCAGAAACTTATAATTACGCCACATGTATCAAATCACATGTTGAACCTGGGTTAAATACAAACTGCTTTTCTATAATAAAATTCATTACTGGTCTGCTCAAATTTCAGGAGTATTGAGTTATTTTTAAAATATGAATATTTCGTTAGGTGGATCATTTAACTTCCAATCGTTGTCATTGCTTTTGAATTGCAGCCATTGTCTGCCTCTATTTGGACCAATCTGCCGAAATTCTGTCCAACACGGCACTGTTTTTTGTGTCGGAATCATTTCCTAGTTGTGATCTCGGATTATCATTGCCAAAATAATTTTCTTTTTTTTCTATTTAAGCCAATTTGATTTTGATATCAGGAAAGCTATATGAATATTAAATGTGTTTCTGATTGAATATCAATTTCAACAGATTGTTTGGTGACTAGAGGCCACAAGATGGTTATCGGCACGGTGAAATTTCCCCCTTCATTCTATAAAATCTCAGTCTGAAATACTCTTTGCGTAACAACGTTAATGCGTGTGTGGAACATACGCCATTAAAATGACAGTATAGCCCCGCAAGACATGATTAAAACTTTAAAAGCTTTTATTGCTGTCTAAAAAAAAACTTACCTATTCGTCACACCTGCGCACGCGCCAATATTCTCGTGCCGCCCGTCAGCATGGCAGAAATACAGCCAATGAAATAGTACTTTTCTTATTATAATGCAAAGTATATGCAATTTAGGTAAATGAAATGTAGAAAACCATAAATCAGCCTGCTCTATCATATTTAATAACTCAAATGACAATTCAGCGAGAATATATACAAAATAAAATCATAACTTTCTTTTAAACGAAAAATTTTGGGGTTTTAAGGATGAAAGATCAAAGGGCATCAAAATAATTTTCTTCCTATCGCGCGTCACTAAAAATATCTAATCTTATATCACGACAAAATTATCAAAACAGAGCCAATCTAAAAATTAATGTATACTTCTAAACATTCGCCTGTATCTGCAACATTTTAAACTAGACATTTCTGTTTTATTTTTCCAATTTTTACTTGATTTTTTTTTCCAAATATTTTTCTAACATGCTTTTATCTTTGATTTTCCCCCTTTAAATCGCTGTACCATGTTTTAT
Source organism: Saccostrea cuccullata (assembly GCF_032062105.1). Taxonomy (NCBI): domain Eukaryota; kingdom Metazoa; phylum Mollusca; class Bivalvia; order Ostreida; family Ostreidae; genus Saccostrea; species Saccostrea cuccullata. Next base: position 22,895 of record NW_026935071.1, read on the forward strand.
GAGCATAGCATCATATAATTGAAAGTCTGTATCATTCTAAATATTGATTTTGTTTATTTAACAGGTAACCAGGCTTAACGAATAAATATCACTTCTGGAATCAAAAGTTTACGTCTAACAATAGATAAAGCGAATCAGTAATTTATTGCATTTTATAGAGTTATGCAGTATTGCTCTTTGAAGTGACAATATCATGTATGATTGATGATTCAATAAATCTTCATATTTCTTTTTTGAACGTCATATGCCATCTCAATATTGACTAGAAGGTGAAAAAAAAATTGTACAAAAGTTAACAATTCCTAAAGCATATTATTTAATTATTAATTCACGAAATAAGAAAAGGGGTGATATGAAAAGCGAGGAGCGACTTTTCGTATTTTGCGAATTAATCATGATTGCATAATTTTTACGTTGAATTAAAATATACAGTACCGCGTTGTAAATTTTGAATTTGGTAGGTGCAGGTAAATGTAAATTTTACAATATGATATCTAGTTATCAGCCATCAGGTGTATATCGTGTGCAGTATTACTTTGTTGTAAATTCTAGATTAAATTCAAAATTCAAAAAATGTACTGTCATCTACCGTAGCTGCCGATCTGTAGCGTTATGGTTTTATATATGGTCAAAGACAAATATATAAAACCATAACGCTACAGATTTGCAGCTGTAGGTATGATATGTACCGGTACGTATGATATTGAATTCTTTATTGACCGTCTGATTTTGGTGCTTTTTGTTACTTTTCTTACTTTCCATTAGATTTTTATCCTCATTTTTCACCTCTGAAGCTGCATTCATAATTTTTACATTTTTCAATCTAAGAAAATATTAATTTTATGAATATAAAATCGGCTAGTTGTTGGCAATTTTCATAATAAATGAAATTTATGACAGATATTTTTTTTTTATTGTAAAATGTTTCAAATCGTAAATTTCTTAATATATTCATGAATAATGTTTGAATTGGAAACAAGTCACATTTACTAAGCCAGGCGGGACTCGTGCAAAATTAGCATACGTGTATCCAATGCTTCAAAAGCATGGTACAAACCTCGGTAAAATCTCCAGCATTAACATTTGTAAGACATGTTTCATTTTGAAAGGAAACTCATAATTGCACATAGTTATTAATATTTTGTCATTTTAATTGCTAAAATTTAAATATCTGTTGAAAACTTTGCAGATGCTGGTATTGTGGCGAGGCCTGACTTTTGCAGTTCTGTGCTCATTAACATGGCAAAACCAAATTTATCTCAGCAAATCAAACGAAATAGATTTTGTTTGGGCTGCATTATGTATTCAGGGCTCTTCTGCCATGTCAATTGGTTGCTCTATAACTTCAAATATTAACATTTTTCAATTTATGCTCTTAATGGCATGCTAAATAATATTTAAACTAATTAGCTGGCCGTGAATTCGTATCCTCTTTCTAAGGAAAACATGAAAGCAGGGTCTTGTCACCTACAAACTGTTTGGTAGGGACGGGGTATTGTCAGTCCACAGTGAATTATGTACGGTGTCGTATGGATGAAAAAGATTACACGAATTGTCGACAAGTTTTTACATATTTTTGCATACACTTTGTCCCTGTTTCGTCCCCCCGCCATTGGATCACGCTGTTTCAATTTCTGGTATTATATCCACACCTAAGAGGGTATGGTGGCATTTCACGCGCTGATTAACAGAATTCTCCTCATCCCACTGTCTCAGAATAAATTTCCATGGAATTAAGTAGTCCATCTCTCTGAACACGAAAAACCACGCGTTTTTTTTTTTTGGCTACCTTGCTACACCAATTTTTTACGACATCAGACCTGTCGAGGACAGATTGTGCTTTTTGAGGTGTTCCTTAAATTGTGCTCATTTTTATACCACTGTTTTTGTTCTATATATGCATTTTTTTCAAAAGCATCCTAAAACAATGTCGGGTTGTAAATTATTTCCTTGAAAGCAATTTAGATATCTATGCAAGTATGTAGAGTCCAAACATATATATATATATATATGTTCAATTTCATTGCAGAAAGGGAGAACGAATGCAACTGTGTTTACATAAATAAGCATGGGTTTCAAAAAAAAAATTGAACCCTAGCCTTATCCCGAGATAAATGAAATTTTATCAGATAAAAAATTAAAAGTAATAACAACCATTGAACAAAATTTTAACTCAATAACAATGAAATGAATGGAAAGAAAAATCTGTTGCAAATGTATAAGTTCGTAAATCTAGCCGGGATCTAAGGATTACTTGACAATAAGTACCGATCGCCAGCACATCTACGACTCACAGACAAGATCATCGGAAACTTCACAATTAGCGCGGACAAAACAAACGCTAATCCTCTGCAAAAGGCGGCATCTACACGACGCGTGCCATTTTTGAAGATGCATTATGGGAATGAATTGCTCTCATCTTTTGGTCAATGGAACACACCGGCAATAAAAGTTATTATGTGACAATAATATTCCTGAAGCATGGGATATTGGTAATAGGAGCTTGATGTGATGGAATCGTCACTTAAAAATCAGTGAACTGGCGACACGACTTAATTTGTAACAGTCGCCGCTGATGGCTATCGGGTCGTCATTATACCCGCACTTTCGAAAGAAAGTTCGGGTATATTGTTGTTACTCATGTCCGTCCGTCCGTCCGTCCGTCCGTCCGTCTGTCACACTTTTCTTCCCTGAACTCCTCCTACATTTTTTACAGTAGCTTAATCATCCTTTGGGAGATGGTTGGGGGTGTCATGTAGATGTGCAGTAAGGTTTCGGAATTTTGATTTTGCCCCAGGGGAACAAATGGGGGTCGAAAAATGACGTTTTTTATACAAAAAGCCCCTTCTTCCCTGAACTCCTCCTACATTTTTCATAGTAGCTTAATCATCCTTTGGGAGATGGTTGGGGGTGTCATGTAGATGTGCAGTAAGGTTTCGGAATTTTGATTTTGCCCCGGGGGATCAAATGGGGGTCGAAAAATGACGTTTTTTATACAAAAAGCCCCTTCTTCCCTGAACTCCTCCTACATTTTACTCAGCAGCCTAATCATCTTTTGAGAGATGGTTCGTGGTGTCATGTAGATGTGCAGTAAGGTTTCGGAATTTTGATTTTGCCCCGGGGGATCAAATGGGGGTCGAAAAATGACGTTTTTTATACAAAAAGCCCCTTCTTCCCTGAACTCCTTCTACATTTTACTCAGCAGCCTAATCATCTTTTGAGAGATGGTTGGTGGTGTCATGTAGATGTGCAGTAAGGTTTCGGAATTTTGATTTTGCCCCGGGGGATCAAATGGGGGTCGAAAAATGACGTTTTTTGTACAAAAAGCCCCTTCTTCCCTGAACTCCTCTACAATTTACTTAGCAGCCTAATCATCTTTTGAGAGATGGTTGGTGGTGTCATGTAGATGTGCAGTAAGGTTTCGGAATTTTGATTTTGCCCCGGGGGGTCAATTAGGGGTCGAAAAATGACATTTTTTATGCAAAAAGCCCCATCTTCCCTGAACTTCTCTACATTTTACTTAACAGCCTAATCATCTTTTGTGGGATGATTAGTGGTGTCATGAAGATGTGCAGTAAGGTTTTGGAATTTTGATTTTGCCCCGGGGGGTCAAAAGGGGGTCGAAAAATGACGTTTTTTGTGCAAAAAGTCCCGTCTTCCCTGAACTCCTTCTACATTTTACTCAGCAGCCAAATCACCTTTTGGGGGATGATTGGTGGTGTCATGTAGATGTGCAGTAAGGTTTCGGAATTTTGATTTTGCCCCGGGGGATCAAATGGGGGTAGAAAAATAACGTTTTTCATACAAAGAGCCCTGTTTTCCCTGAACTCCTCTTACATTTTACTCAGCAGCCTAATCATCTTTTGGGAGATGGTTGGTGGGGTCATGTAGATATGCAGTAAGGTTTTGGAATTTAGATTTTGCCCCGGGGGGTCAAATGTGGGTCGGAAAATGACGTTTTTTGTGCAAAAAGCCCTGTCTTACTTGAAGTCTTCCTTAATGTTACTCAGAAGCCTAATAATCTTTTAGGAGGGTTAAATATTTTGAAAATTATGTAAAAAATCAACGTCAAGGGGTAACAAGATGTGTTTGTGAAATACTATGCGCCCCACGTCAACAAAGTATGAAAAACCTATTTTTAGCATATAGGTCACAGTCAAGGTCACAAGGTCATTGACCTTGGTGTTGTTTGTAAGAACTAAATTAGTGGGGTATGCATACTAAATATGAAGTTGTTATCTCCTATGGTTCAAAAGTTATGGTAAAAAGTAGAAAAAGCTATTTTCAGTATAAAGGTCACAGTTAAGATCACATGGTCATTGACCTTGGTGTTGATTGAAAGAACTTTATTAGTGGAGTATGCATACTAAATATGAAGTCCCTATCTCTTATGGTTCAAAAGTTATGGCAAAAAGTGGAAAAAGCTATTTTTAGCATATAGGTCACAGTCAAGGTCACAAGGTCATTGACCTTCATGTCATTTGAAGAAACTTTATCAGTGCAGTATGCATACCAAATATGAAGTCTCTATCTCCTATGGTTCAAAGGTTACGACAAAAAGTGGAAAAAGCCATTTTTAGTATAAAGGTCAAATTCAAGGTCACATGGTCATTGACCTTGGTGTTGTTTGAAAGAACCTTTTTAGTGAAGTATGCATACCAAATATGAAGTCCCTATCTCCTATGGTTCAAAAGTTATGACCAACACTTGAAAAACCTATATTTAACATACAAAAATATGCTCAAGGTCAAGGTCACAAGGTCATTGACCTTGATGTCATTTGAAAGAACTTTGTTAGAGGAGTACGCATACCAAATATGAAGTCTCTATCTCTTATGGTTCAAAAGTTTTGGCCAAGGTTAAACTTGACAACAGACAAACAGACAAACAGATAAACAGACAAACAGACAGGACAAAAACAATATGCGCCCCGAAAAAATTCGGGCGCATAAAAAAAACATTGCATGCTCGGAAACACCTTGAATTCTTATGTACATGTCAAATGTGAGAGTCATATCTCATCTCAATCAAAAGTTATAAGCAAATGCAACATTTTTGAAAAGTAGGTTAGGCTTGATCGCTTCAAGGTCAAGGTCACAGTGTAAAAGTATTTGGAAAGGTCTTATCACAGGTAATAATAAACATGCATTATGATATGAATGCCCTAACTTTTCTTTTTCAAAATGATGAATTTATAACAACTTAATTTTTTTGCAAGTTGGTCAAACTTCTAGGTCACATGTAAAAAAAAAAAAAACCATGACATTCTCACAGGTAAATATACTAATAATAAGTTTAATATGAATGTCTCTTCTCATTCAGTAGATATGACCGTGATAACCAAGATTAAATTTTTTGAGACAGATGGACTGAGTCTGACATACAAATGTACATATTTCTATATGAATTGGGTAAAATTGGCCCAGTGGTTCTAGAGAAGTTAAAAATGTAAAAAGTTTTCAGACAAACAGATGGACAACACGTCACGACAGACATTATATGCTAAGGAAACAAAAAAAGCTCAAATGAGTGTTTTGAAAGGGTTACAATATGGTTGGAGTATTTGAAAAGCTGTTTTTTTTTCTGCAGAGATATGCATGACCAACATATTTATGTTTTATATTTTCTTTAGTAATTTGTTTGTTTGTTGTGAATACATCTTCCCTCATATGGAGACACCACCAAATAATAATGAAGATAAGATGTGTTTGTGAAACACTGATGTCCCAGTATGGAAGCCTATGGCGAAGGTTGAAGTTTCTCAAATATATGTCAAACTCAAAGGTCAAGGGTTCAAATTGTTAGTATCAGAAGAAAGTCTTGTCACAAGGAATGCACATGTTAAATAAAGAAATTTCTAGTAATTCCTGTTCAAAAGTTAATTGCCAAGGTTAATTTTTTTTAAGTGGTTCAAACTCTAGGGTCAAGGTCAAACATATTTATACCTGTTGACAGTTCAAAATGAATACAATATGTCATGATAAGTATGAAAGCCCTAGCACCTACTGATCAAAAATTAGGCAGAGTTTAAAGTTTGGTATTTTTCTTGTAAAAATGTGTATCCCATGTCAAGCGATCAGAGGTAAAAATTAATGGTACCCAAATAAAAGGTCTTATTAAATTGTCACAAGAAATAAACTTATAAAATGTAGAAGCTATATGTATTGCCCATCCCACTTAAAACTTATGGGCAAGCTAGCTAGGATTTAATTTTTGTAGACTTATAGACAGACATACTATAAACACAAGAAACAAAATATGTATAATAATTAGTCAAATGGAAAAAAAAATATTCTATTAAACTGGAATCACAAAATAGATTGTTATTTCAGGGACAGGAAGTGGGTAGGAAGATTGGAATCCCCCCCCCCCCCCCCCCCCATCTGGCATTTGCTTTGTTATTTAAACAAGACTATATATACTGTAGCAAGTAAAAAAAGACTCTTGACATCCTCTCCCTATAAACTTAGAAAACATTGACCTCACTATCATTGTTTTTTTGTTTGTTTATTTGTTTTCATTTTTTTTCTCCTGCTTGTCACGAAATTCTGGGCTGGAATTTTTTGACTGAGATGTGAACCCCCCTCCCTACTCCCGAAAAAAATTCTGGATCCGCACCAGTTTTGGCAGTAACTGAATGTCACGTCGACAACGGGAGATAACTTCACAATATGAAATTCGTCTAGTGTGGCATGGGATGATCTTTGACCCTTTTTAAACTTTAACCTAATCGTTGACTTCTACTTACCGACCCCCTGTGTCTCGTAAACTTCATGAAATATAAATCCAATTATAACACAAAATGAATTAATCCAATGCACACCAGACTGCAACCATGTGCCATTTTGGCGAACTTTCGTCGATTCCGTCACCTTATCAGATGAAGTGGGAATCGGCCGAGGTGTGCCAAATGGTGTTTAATCTATAAATATCATAATGGGTGACGCAACGTGATGTAATGTAGAAATTTACATGTTCACATGTATAGTACAAGAACAAATTTTAAATTAATTCATTACAAACGATATTAAATTTTAACAAACCTTTTCCATCTAGCCTATTCCAAAAAGTATGTGCTGTGTGATTGTGGTGTCGAGGGGGGGGGGGGGGGTAGTAAATTTAAAAAGGTCCTATTATGAGCAAAACATATATCAAAATCTAATTTCAGACGCGGATCCAGAATTTTTTTCCAGGGGGGGGGGTCCACCTCAGTCAAAAAAAATCCTATCCCAAAAATTGACAATAGAAAAAAACCTAAAGTAAATCTCACCCTAACGTCAAAAACCTATATCATGGAGGTGGGGTGGGGGTAGTGGTGACTTCTATTGCCGCAAATGTTTAACTTTTCATACCTATTTTACACATATTCGTGTTTACCAGGGGGGGGGGGGGGGGGGGATCTGCATTTTCCAAGGGGGGTCCATTGTAACTTTTTCCTTGTTTTAGTGTATACATTTTTTAACCTTGTAAATTCCAGGGGGGGGGGGGGGGGTCCTGACCCCCCCCCCCCCCCCCCCCCGACAGATCCGTGCATGAATTTACATCATTAATAAAATTCAGACTGGTATATAATGAATTAAGCATGTGTAAAATAAGTATAAGACGTTCTGAGTTATAGGTCACAGGGTCTGAGAATTTCATAATCAATTTGATTAATACATGTAAATTATAGAGTTATTTTGATTATTTCCTTGGAAAGTCGCCCAATATGTAGGAGCGTGTATTTAGAGGCAAACACCTTAGTGCGGGTATTACTGTCTCATGACAGCATCTAGTTTTCAACATATTTTTTGTGAAATTGTTGTTTTTAGAACTTCTGCAAAAATTTTGAAAATGCATTAATTTTTTTCAATTCAGCTTTTTTGAGAGCAATTATAATGGAATTACGGAGTAAAACGACTTTTTATCAAGCAAAGGTTTTGGTTTTTACTATATCATTAAACTTGTAATTTTTTCACTTTTTTTCACTTGATAAAAGTAATATTTTTTATAGCTAATCTTGTCCATCTATGCATGATATCAATGGAAAATAAAATCCAAAAAAGGTTGTGGAAAATTGGTTATTTCTTTTCTCTTACGCGATACTTGTAAAATGTCCAACATCGCCTACTGGTCATATAAACCAAAGGGGAGAACACGAAAGGTGTGTAAAAATTACCTATACAATTAACTTACTTCGCCATGGAACCCTTAAAAACAGCATGTCGCGCGTGGATTAAGTAAAACCTGAAGTACCGTGAACCGAAGCTACTCAACGGAATCACTGCGTGAGGGGGTGACAAGGGTTGACATTGCATCACTAATATTGTAGGCAAACATGTGAAGGACTCTTCACCGATTAGGAATCAGTAGCCTTGCGCGAGATAATCCGGACAGCACAACCTCCTAAACTACTCCAGATAAAACTCGAGGGTCTTTGTTAAAGTGGAACACGGAGCGTAGAAGTCCTGTTAGAGATTGTGGTCGGCACGGGTACAAAACGAGAACAAGACAAACAGAAAATACCCCGCGCGGAGGGCTACTTGTGAAACCAAATCACCGCATCCAATGACATCCGGTTTAAAAGATTGTTCAAATTTACTAAAAGCTTATGTTGATATTTATTAGTTTACTTTCAAAACATTAAAAAGATGACATCTAAATAGAGGTCCATGTTTAATATTTTATAGGTCCATGTTTAATATTTTATTATTTGAGAAATAAGAAACAAAAGCGATAAATGGAAATTACCATTGCGAAAAAGAGTCTGATTTCCCATTATGGTTTTGCTTTCAGAATAACAACTGCTAAAAGATGCAGTGTTTGAATGTCATAAGATTTCATATAGAAGTTATTGATCCTTATTATGTATTTTCTAATACAACTTAAATAACCCAAAAATTGTTGCACAAAGCCGTTACTTTGGTGGCGTCCCCTCATATTTCTTCTTTCAATAAAAGGTTATTTTGCTTTGTTAACAATGAGCGCCCTGTACTCCTGGTATATAATTTCAAGTTATGCCTCAAGAGTCTGCAATTTGTTAGAGTTTTACAGCAATGTGTAATCACAAGCTGCATTAAATCGCAGTAATTGGGTGTCAACATCAAAAGAGGATATAGTTAGTCAATGCACCATGCTTCCTAAGGATGAGAAGGTTTATGCAAATTATGACATAGAAACGTCAACAAAAACTGTGCAGGTATCGAGTCACGTGACTGATTAAATCAAATACGTCAAACTTCAAACGTCAACGGGCGTTGTTTTGTTCCATAATTGTATTTGATGAAAACGATCTCGGGTGGAATTTTCAAAGACGAAAGGTTTCTTCTTGGGAACATTTGTGTGGTACTCGTGCCAGACAATGCCACGCCCATTTCTAAAGAATAGACTTTAAAGAATTTGTTAACATGAATTGTTTTAATACGTGTCGAGAATAAGAATGATTTATCTTGCTTATCAGTTTCAATAAATGTCAAACAAAATGTAGTTGAAAGCTTTTTGAATCAGCATGTACAATGTCAGATGTTTTAATTACAGTTTATCGGGCCATACTTTTCATTCAAGTTCATTTCTTTGATGAAATCATTTCTGGTTTAAGTTGAATTATGTTGGTACAATAATGAGATACACAAAATTAATTTAAATACAAATAATTTCTTGAGTAAAGATGTAGTTAATATGTAGCCTTCTCTAAAAAAGACCGATTTAAAATAAAAATCGGTTTAACAGCTTCTCTAGGTATATATAGAGTCCATATTTACATCGGAATATCCTTGTGACAGAATCGAATCCATGCATTTTTAAAATATTTTTATCAATGATATACCCGGATTACTAATTTTTTTCCCTAAAAAAAAACTTTGAAAAAACAAGATCTGTTTGTGAAACACTATGCGCCGAGCGGCAACAAAGTTTGGAAAAGCAATCTTTAAAGTTTAAGGTCACAGTCAAGATCACACAATCATTGTCCTTGGTGTCATTTGAAGCACTTAATTAGTGGAGTATACGTACCAAATATGAAGTCTCTAACCCCTATGGTTAAAAAGTAATGGCGAAAGTTCGAAAAAACCATTTTTAGCATACAGGTCAAGGTTACAAGGTCATTGACCTTGGTGTCAGTTGAAAGTGCTTAATTAGTGGAGTATGCATACCAAATATGAAGTCTCTATCTTTCATGGTTTAAAAGTTATGGCGAAGGATAAAGTTGACAATAGACAGACAAACAGGACAAAAACAATATATAACAATACCAATTCTATCGATTCGGGTGCATAAATTTATCTTTATTCTGCAGGGTAAAGGGGAGCGGAATTTGACTCTGTTCAGTTCTTAATTCTTTACTTGTGTATGACTAAAAAAACTAATTACTTAAGGTAGTTACTTCATGTAAATTAGTCAAATGTCATGTTCTATAAAATATGAATTTACCGGGTGGGAGTAAATTCAAAATTTAGGACATGACACGAATCTCAAGTTACGCCACTGAGAACAAAAACCACGCCCTCCACTATGATACTTAGTATCTATATGTAGCTATGAGAAACATAGCAACATTGATATTATCAAAAGAAGACCACCACATAGCGGAGCATCTCTCTGCTAGAGACAATATCTTTTAAAAATCTCGGCACATCGATCCCCATAAAAAGTACGCCACTTCTGTTAAACACAGGACAAACTTACTCCCCACACAAAAAAGCGTCTTACTATATCTCTATAAGCTCCGTAGCGAGGGGATGTTTATCACGTGCATGAAATACTGTAGATTTTTAAATATACACGAAGAATTAATTGTCGCGTTATTTCGCGAGAAGCATCACACGCGAAAAAAAAATTACCCACCTTTATTTTATGGTGCTGAAATCTATGTAAAATCTGTTGACTAACCGTCTATTTGCAAATCATTAATTTCGCGATTTGACGTTTAAAATTAAAAAAAATGAGGAATCTACATTATATGAGCGCTTAGATATTTCCTTTTATTTCCATTATGCAGCAAAAAAATGAGGGTAAAATCTAATCTATTTTAACCAAACCATAATCATTGACGATGGTTTTCTAAGGATGTTACCAACAACTTCATGACTGTTTATGGAGCTAGTGAGGATTATATTTAAGTGAATGAATAAAGTCACAATCACAAAATTTGCCAGTTGACTGTTGTGGTAAGATATGGTAAGAGAAAGACTGATATATCAACATAAAATGTTCAACGTGAACAGCTAGTTTAATTAATAAAGAGGTTTATTGTACTAAACATCAGCAAAGTTTTATATTTAATACTACATTTAGTAATTACATGTATAAACAATTTAGACAAAGAAGCTCGGTCAACAAGACGTGCAGAATGCCCGTATCTTCAGACATTTAACACTAAATTTCAATAATTAAAACTTTTTCGAGAAAAAAATCTCGGATTTATTCTTTTATTTAAAAAATAATCATAGGATTCGAACACCATCAATAAAACTCCTACGTCTTTAACGATATCTGTAAATTGTAGAGTTTTTATATTAAATACACTGTATTAAATACATATCAAAATCAGATGAAATATCAATGAAAGTTTTGAAATTATTAAGTTTTTATTGTTCACTTCATATTTGTCACACATAATGCATTTGGTGTCTTCCCAAAATTCCAATTTTGGCTAGATGGGAATAAGAAATCCAGAATTTTGGCTAAGTGGGAATAAACCATGCATTTCACCCGCCCTGTTCACCCACCTTCTTTTCATGAATGCTTGGTTTTATTCTATGTTAATCAAATACAATCGAAAATAAATATTTTGTGAGCAAATAGTCTAGTGCAATAACGCGAAAATAAAGTTTTAAAGAATAAAAATCTGATTTACAATAAACAAAATACTTAGGATCAAAGGAAGTAGAACTGTGGATCCACATTATGTAAGGAAACTTTGCATTTTAGTGTGATAAAACCTTGAAGAACTTTGATAAATTATTGTGTCTTGCTACAGTGTACGTGATAAATTTGTGACATTTTTTAATGTACTTGATCCACTTTCATAAACGACATTTTGGACTCTTCTAGTTTATTTGGGAATAGATTTTTTTCTCTCTATTGTCCATTTAGATAAACATATGGTCATTGTTTCAAAAAACAAATTGTAAATTTTTCAGTATCAGATTTGAATAAAATATCACAGTCTTCTTTCATATAAAAAAGATTTACGATACTGGAATAAAGAAAACATTTTAGAATCATTTTTATATTTATGCCAACAGAAAGGAAATCAATCAGCATTTTCCCCCATTCTTTGTATCAGTAAATGTCTTGAATATTTTAACAAAACAAGCATATCTCTCCTGCAATTAATATTAAGAATGTAAAGAAGTGAATTTAAATAAGCTCATTATATATTCATCACAATTCTCATCAATCTACGCTAGTTCGCGGTTCCTCTCTATCCTTCATTGTTTGTTTGAATTCACCACCAATGGCAGCGTGCCCCTGACGCTGCATCTGAAGTACTCTATATTTTACCCCTTCGCTCATAACTTATTTTTTTAGCCCCCAAATCTAAATGACAAATTTTAAATAGTATCCTTTTAATACCGGTATATGCAGACGGGTTCTACTGAAGCGCTTCGCTGTCTCTGGTGCGTGCATTGCACGTGTGCACCTAATACCGTCACTCGCCGAGCGTTGTCATATTATGTAATAATGCAACGCTTCTTGACTTAAATATTTTGCAAGATCTCTCTTTATAGCGGCATCTTTGAAAAATATTTTGAAAAAAGAAATAAATTGATGATTAGCAAGATTCTATATATAGCATGTGAGATTTAAAAATGTTGGTGCTTCACTTAATTGTGGCGTTTTCTTACTACATACTACACTACCCGCCATTCATCTTCTTTTTGACACTAATCTCTGTTTAAACTTTTTATAAAATACTGTCATGGAGATGGGACTTAAATACCTGGCATATTGTGCTAAAATGCCACACAAATGGAGTTTTAATGTAAGGTATAAGGCTTTGTAGATCCTCCTTTTATACCTTATACAAGCGAAATATTGTAAACAACATCCATTTCTCTGCCGTAAGAAATCGTTGATTAATTACTGGATAGCAGAGGTAACAAGCTGTAAAGACAGGAAGGAAACATGACTGCATATTATTCCATGCTATTTTTCAGTATTATCAATTCCTATTTTAGTTTCAGAAGCATTAATTTATAATATTTTTTTACAATATGTATTACGCTTTACCTTCTAAAAATGGGTGCTACTGAAATTTCCACTTTCGATTTTAAATTTTGGGTTTCGTTTATCAATATTTTTACTGTTCTACATTGTTTTGTGATATGTTCGATCCCGATTTTCTCCATCAAAGGTAAGCCTAGAACTTTCAATAACCCATTCCGATATTAAGGTCGTAGGGTCCAAACTAGTTCCCTAATTTTCGGAGAGGTTATCTGCCCCTTTAGTCACGTCACCTGAAGCTCGGTGATAATGGAGTCTGATACAGTATCTCCCCGTCAGGAAAACTTAAGAGCTTTGGTGGACCGACAATAATCTAGATTACCTCGACAATCGTTTTGAAGAGCTATGAAAATATTGCGCTACAATAAAAGTTTTCTTTGGGAGGCGTTTAGTCCAATTGCAATAATAGTTATCACTTGTTACGAACTCAGGTGAACAGGCACGCGGAAAAAAAATGTCGCAATCAAAGTACTTGTAGTTGCAGATTAAATTTTCAGTTCATTTTGTGTAACGATAATCAGTACTACTCGTCTCTCCTGAATTGAACGATAGGCATTGTTAAATGTTTACAATACTTTTTATTATTCACGTATAAATTTTTAATGCAACAATACTAATTTATTCTCCTGTGCATATATATTTTTAACGATTGGGATATCCACTGAACACATCGAAATATATAAATGCACATGTTTTAATAGGTCCCTGGTTTTAATCATGAAGTGTGAGCGCTTTAGCCTAAAGTCAAGAGGGTCGTGGTGTCCGAACTCAATAACCAGGTCATCATGGCGCAGACCGTGATTTCAGGAAGGGACGCCATTTGTAAAAGCCAAGTAACCAAAACACTAATGTTCCCAGAGTCCAGCAGAAGTCAGAAACTCTGCATACTCCAAACAGATGTCGCTGTTTCGTACTACAGAGTAAGATTCAAGAAGTGTAAAGGCGATAAAAAGGTGTTGATTTGTAAAGGCGCCAAATGGATGACATTTTCTGTGACATCACGTCATTACAAAGGGAGATAAGGGTGTATATCAAAGGGAAATGATCAAAGATGACGTCTGATGTCGTTTTCTCGTTCTACAAATCAACCCTTATGACTAGTATAGACATTGTGTCTGCCTTGGATACTTATATCAGCACAGTACAATTTAACCAAAAGTTGCATAAACCAGTATGTTTGTAATGTGGAATTGGTATCTCCTTGCTTTAACATGAAAGAACGTAATATATCAAAAAATTGTCTTTCACAAAGAATTGATAATGCAGAACTGCAGATGTCATATTATCTAGCAGCTTTTGTTTCAATAAGGTGCTGACAAAATAATAACAATAAAAAAAATCATAATCCTGATATTCTCCAACAGATAACCTTGCGCTGAAGAAAAGTCAAATCAGCCCGTCCAAGTTTGTACAGCAGAAGACAGTGTGTGTTTCAAATGGTCATCACTTGGAGGTTCAATCTTATCGACCGTACACTTAAACATCCCACAATCTTTAAATTTAAATCACACAATGAAAAAAAATCCTCAAAAGCACTTTTCTTCGCCACTATGAACACATGATGTTTTTGAGGGGGAAAATTAAATTGTTGATACTCCAGATGAACTTGGCGAACCAATTGTAGGGAACGGGAGATAACTCGCTGACGTGCCACTGTTCATTTATAAGTCGGGTAGAACGCTGATTTCTTTCATTCCCAGAGATCCATACTCTGGAAAATATGGATCATCTTCACGTGCATTAGTGGTCTGAAAATACAATAAATAAATAAAAATAGGCAACTCATCAAGAATTTTCCCAAACAATGAAATCATCAGGGCATTGACAAAACAATCTTGAGTGTAATGGCAAAACTTGGAAAGAATATAACATCTTGATTAGTACACCTGAATCGAAATTGTTTGACACGGGTTATTAAAATTGGCACGGGAGATATTTTTAACATTGAATATTGAACATTTTCTTGTGTGTAAAAAAATATATGAGACCGTATTTTCAACATGCAGCTGAGTAATTTTGCTCAGCACGTCAGGGATCCTTAGTCAACTTTTTGCCTCCAACAGAAATGTGTTGACTTAAGGATCCCTTATGTTGTTTGGTACAAAACAACGTAAGAGATCATTAAGTCAACAGTACAAATCAACGTAAGAGATCATTAAGTCAACAGTACATAGCAATGTACGGGATCTTTCAGTCAACAATACATAACAAAGCAATGTCAATAACACAAAACAACGTAATGGATTCTTAGGTCAACTATACAAAACAACGTAAAGGATTTCCTAGGTCAACTGTAAAAAACAAGGCAACGGATTCTTAGGTCAACTGCACAAAACAAAGCAAAGGATTTTTAGGTCAACTGTACAAAACAACGCAAAGGATTCTTAGGTCAACTGTACAAAACAACGCAAAGGATTTTAGGTAAACTGTACAAAACAGTGTACAGGATTTTTAGGTCAACAGTACAAAACAACGCAAAGGATTCTTAGGACAACAAAACAAAACAATGCAAAGGATTCTTAGGTCAACAGAACAAAACAACGCATAGGATTTTTAGGTCAACAGAACAAAACAGCGTAAAGGATTCTTAGGTTAACTGTACAAAACAACACAAAGGATTATTAGGTCAACTGTACAAAATAGCGATAAGGATTCTTAAGCAAACAGAACAAAACAGCGAAAAGGATTCTCAGGTCAACAGAACAAAACAACGCAAAGGATTCTTAGGTCAACAGTACAAAACAACGTAAAGGATTCTTAGGTAAACTGTACAAAACAACGCAAAGGATTCTTAGGTCTACAGAACAAAACAACGTAAAGAATTCTTAGGTAAACTGTACAAAACAGCGTAAAGGATTCTTAGGTCTACAGAACAAAACAGCATTAAGAATTCTTAGGTCAACGGTACAAAACAACGCAAAGGATTCTTAGATCAACCGTATAAAACAGTATAAAGGATTCTTAGGTCAACGGTACAAAACAGCGTAAAGAATTCTTAGGTCAAAAGTACAAAACAACGCAAAGGATTCTTAGGTCAACAGAGCAAAACAGCGTAAAGGATTCTTAGGTCAACTGTACAAAACAATGCAAAGGATTCTTAGGTCAACTGTACAAAACAACACAAAGGATTCTTAAGCCAACAGAACAAAAGGTCAACAGAATAAAACAACGTAGGGCAACACTACAAAACAACGTAAGGGATTATTAGATCAACAATAAAATAGAGCGTAAGGAATTCTTAGGTCAACACTACAAAACAACGTTAGGGATTCTTAGTTCAACAGAACAAAACAACGAAAATGATTCTTAGGTCAACGGTACAAAACAACACAAGGGATTCTTAGGTCAACTGTACAAAACAACGCAAAGGACTCGTAGGTCAACAATGCAAAACAACGTAAAGGATTCTAAGGTCAACGGTACAAAACAGCGTAAAGGATTCTTAGGTCAACGGTACAAAACAACGCAAAGGATTCTTAGGTCAACTGTACAAAACAACGCAAAGGACTCGTAGGTCAACAGTACAAAACTACGTAAAGGATTCTAAGGTCAACAGTACAAAACAACGTAAAGGATTCTAAGGTCAACGGTACAAAACAAAGCAAAGGATTCTTAAGCCAACAGAACAAAACAACGCAAAGGATTCTTAGGTCAACTGTACAAAAAATGCAAGGGTTTCTTAGTTCAACAGTACAAAACAGCTAGGAGATTCACAGGTCAACCGTAGAAAACAACGTAATGGATTCTTCAGAGTGAACAATACATAACAACGTAATGGATTCTTCAGTGAACAGTACACAACAGCGTAAACCAAGGGATTCTTTTAAAGTCAACAAATTTTTGTTGGAGGTAAATTATTCAGCTCGAATACTGTTTGTTATCTCTTTTAGTAAAACTCATATTTTTTTAAGTAGTACATATACATGTATATAAAACACACCTTTCTGAAAATGTTCTTGAAAATATAATTGTGGAGCAAGGGCACTAGACAAATTCAATTACATTGTGTACACTGAACATGCATTACTAGTATTTAATAACAGGGTAGCTTCATTTTATAACTTCCATACAATTTATGTGTGCAGTAATAATTTCAGATACCTTTGAAAAACTACTTTTTTCTTATATTCCAGTGAATAAAAAAGTTAAATAAAATGAAATAATTACAATTTTTCTTAAATCTCTCGACCAAAGCGAATACGATACATGCTGTAAAAGGTCAAACAAATCATTATTGGATATAATTAGCTATTTTCCGTTAACGTTGAATTTTTTTTAATGTTCGTATTTCTAGAGCTGATCTGGTTTTAATAAAATTCTGGAAACATTGCTATACTTTTAAAATAATAATAATATGCGTGAATAAATCAAGATTATTTTAAGCTAGCCCTGACCATTTTTAGAGTAGTTAAGCCTTAATAGAAAAAGAGCACTGCAATAAATTTATTTTGGATCGTCCGAGATTTGCTGAATGGATAAGAATGTACAAAATGTGTAGCTTCAACATATGTTATAAATATTCCTTTCTAAACAATACTTTATGGCAAGAAAAATATAGATTTTTGTATTTTAGGTGGATCTATTGGATAATTTCATTCAAAAATAAAATAAAAGTACATGTACAAGAATAATAAGTTTTCAGTGGCAGTGTAGTCCGAAATATCTGACGTTCACCGGACTTTTATACATCCAATATTTGGAATATTTAAGGCTAGTGTGAGTAGTGGAAGGGCTGAAGTATACCTGATATCCTAAGTTGTTATCCTCCGTGTTACAGATGTCAAACAAAACTGCTCCAGCGGAGAAGGACACAGAATCGGCTTCCTCACTTTGTCTTCTTCTTTCCCGCCGAGGAGTACCTCGACAGTGTCTGTCACATACTTCCTGGTCATGTTCCATTATCATCCTCTGTAATTTGTTGATATAATCAATGGCTACTCGAAGGGTTCGGACTTTGGACAAACGTTTTTGTTTGACTTCTCCTGTCACCCTTTTCCGTAATCTCTGAAATGCTTCATTGACGGCTTCTACACGTCTGCGTTCTCTGGCATTACGTCGCGCCACAAGATGTGGCGGTTTCTCTCTATGCGGCACGTGCCGATACGTCGTTTTCCCGCCAGATTTTTTCCCGCGGTTTCTGTACTTCACAGTCATCCCTTTGCACACTGAGTTTGGGATGCTGTGGAGAGCAGCATGGTTGTGACCACCTGCTTGTACCACTTCTGAAGCAGGTGAAAACAGACAGGACGAAACTTTTCTCTCAGAAAACACGTCCATGGTTGCTTGGTCTGTCTTTGCATGTCTAAAAGAAACCAAGGTAGCTGCGAGGCGGACTTTCCGGAAATTAGTACGGGAATTGTAATGATATAATTTTCTCTTCAACAGTTTCTTTTCGATCTGTATATGTTAATAATTGATGAGATTGCCCTTAAAGGCTGTGATCAGTGGACGAGCCTCGATCTGTCATCTTAGCTATCCCAGCATCCCCCTGATAACGTCACAGGGATAATTGTGGGTGCTTCACGGAAGCTTTAGAAATAGTGAAAGACCCTTAAATCGACTGTAATTGTTTAATAATTAAAAAGATAATCGTCTAGAAAAATAACACTAAGCCTTGAAAATGCAAAAAAAAAATTAATGTTATTCTATTTTATAATTTTAGCATTTATATTGTTTTGAGAAAAGTCACTTCAATATGTGAAAAGTCACTTCAATATGTGACATCTCATTGTATCCTATTTGTTCTACTTCCTTGCAATTTTTTTTTAAAAGCTGGTTGCCATAACAAAATATCATATGTTTATGTAAAATGTATGAAAAAATCTTTTTAAAAAATTTTCATTTTCATCTCCCTTCTGGACACCCTCAAAGTTACTGAAAGCTGGAGGAATATGTGCCTCCCCTCCCCCTCCGTAATCCTGTATTCTGTGCTGTTGGCCATTCTCAAATATTTCAGTGAAAAGAAATCTAAATATGGATATCAATCCGTTGAGATGTACCCTTCAATTACACAGTAAAATCTGGATGCAGAGCAGAAATGTTACTTTATGTTCAAGATCAACTGAAGATGCGACCCCCAATTATCTCTAATTAATAAACTCGACAAGAAGTCATTAGTGGCCGAGAGATCTTGTTAACATTGTCAAGGCGGAGCATTCCTAGAGATCAGGAGAGCCCCGGAAATTATACTATCAATATTTAATGACTTCGGCGATACTGAAGATTTTGTGTAGACGGTCGTGCACCTGCTCGTGATCTATGTCATCATTATGTAAATCAATCTCAAATCTTTGAACTTTATTTAAAATTGTTTTAGCTTTATTGAACATTAGTTCTTTAAAAAAAATTTCAGTAAGATGAAGCATCAAGAGAAAGTGTATTTTTGAAAAGTGCCATTTTTCTAAAATAAACATATAATTCGTGACACTAATATTTTAGATAAACTTTTTTCATTTGATATGACATTCATCAATTCTTGTGAAAAGATCAGATTGGTGGACAATGTCTAAAATATTAAAAAGAGGTTTCGAAAAATCAGAAGGATAGGATTTTAAAAATTGTAAATTCAGAAAGACAAATAACGTTCTGTTTGCTCGGTCCTATTCGGTGGCGCGCGCCACGGGCGAGTAGAGTGTGTGTCTTTTATAAAATCAAATAAAGGAGCTTGTTTATAAAAGCTCAACATGGGTGCCTATTTTCATATTTTTCTTTATTTGTTTTATATAATGCACTTTTTAACTGTAATCCTCTTATTTCCGGGTCAATATCTTTAAAATGAATGTAAACTTATGAAGTGATAAACAACAACTTGTAAAGGGAAAAACGAACATGCAAGTTCTTTGACCACAGATAAGGAAATATAAATCTACACTTTCAATATTTACTGTCATTAATACCCAAGTACTGTCTGTTAGAGAGAATCGTAGTCCATTAGATGCACGGACGCGTTATCTTACAGGTGCTTGGGGCACATTCCCCCGCCCTAGGAACGAATCCCGGTGGAACCTCGGCGTACCATTTGTCGCGTGCTTGTGCGTGTCCTAGTCGTGCAAACGGCACGCGCTGATGGAAACATAATGGCTATCAAATATTTCTACAACGTCTTCTCCTGCGTTTAAACACGTTAATTCGTTTATGTGCATGACTGATGATAGATTCCTAAATATTTATTAAAACTGAGCAATGTTATTTCGACAAGTTGAAGTGGTGGAAGGTAGTACACCGGCGGGGTATCCCCTCCCAATCAACACGTAATCCTCCATTACAAACAGAATATCCCTCTAATGGGACAAATATTGAATTTTTATTAATCTGTTAGAAATATGTCTTTAAAATGATATTATATTGAGTTTGATTAAGAATTATCACTGCATTCGTATTTGATTTTGGTTTCAAATTCAATGAGTTATATTGCCATTCCATAAATATTGAATTACCTACAAAGTTTTTATTAGAATTCAACTTTATACAAAAGAATTAAATTATAGGAATTAAAGTGCAATATTAACTAACTAGTAAATGGAATCCATATTAATCTTCACTTAAACAGTTAAACATTTTTTTTAAATAGAAAAGTGTTCAAAAAAATGATTACAAGTATGGCGCATTTAGTTTCCTAGCTGTGGAACTGTTATATGTAGATACGGGTCAAAGTATAATTTATATGAAACCATGATGCTGTTGCGAGCGTTTCTCAAATGCCAAGTTTAACTCTTAAAGCCAGGGTCAAAATGTCAAAATTATTAGTATCCAAAGAAAGTTCTTATCACAAGGAATTCATATGCGAAAAACAAAAACTTTAGTGCCAACTATTCCAAGGTTTAGGCCAAGGTTATAACGATCATAGTTCCTGAAACAAGTAGTGATCAAGATTTTTCGAGATAATAAAATTTCAGAAAGAAGCCAAAGATACTAATTCTTTAAAATATTAAACACATAAATAACACGCACATGCAAGGTAGAAGCAACCCTCGCAAAGAGCATTTCTAAAAATCAAGGCAGCATTCGACATCGAATGTTTCATTTGAATACAGTAACGACCAAGTTTAAGACTCTATAAAAAGCAACAAACTTTTCAGTTCAAGGACATGAGGTCGAATCCGACCGAAAGGTCCAGCACGTGGCAAGTCATGCATTTGTGACTTGTGAAAAACCCTGTCTTTTCCGGAACAAACGTTAGCGCCAAAATTTTAAAAATTTGCGAGTTAAAGTTCTTGGTTACACTAACAAAAACTTCATAAACTACTTAAACATAAACTAAGTACTTTAATACTTTGATCTAATATGAAACTTTACTCTAGAAATTTTGAAAGATTTTGAGCTTTTACTATTCTTACGTATAAGTCAATTAAAAAAAAACATGAAAATTTTCAAGAAATAGCATTCTTAATATCAGAAAATTATTTATGAAAATATGGAGACAACGATCGAACAGTATTCAAGATAGAAAAAATCCGTTAAACAATACAAAATAGGCGCAGAGCAAACACTGACCTCCAAACATCAAAGGTGGGATCAGGTGTCATGTAGGAGTGAGAATCCCCTACCGAATTAAAAGCAAGAGGCCCATATATAGGCACATGGGCTAGATAAAAAACACAAATCAGCTCAGTATTGAAAAGTTTACTAGTTGGGGGAGGGGGGTTTGAATTTTTTATTACTCGAGAATGTCACTATATCAATAAAACATACAATTTGATTTGATTGCCCATTATGGCCCCACCTTATCCCCAAGGGTCATGATATGAGCAAACTTGAACTAGAACTGTCCAAACGGGACAAAATACCCCCGCTGGTTTTTTCAGAAGTAAGTTTTTCCATAATAAAGATATGAATCAAACATGAATTATGAAATTTTTCTTCCAGTGACCTTGAACTTCCCCAAATGACCTTGGGTCAAGGTCATGACACACCCTTGGGTCATGGGCAATCTTCGTGTGAAATGAGAACCTACCAAGTTTATCCATAAGAAAGATATGGACCCGACACGAATTATGAAATTTTCTTCCAGTGACCTTGAACTTCCCCAAATGACCTGGGTCAAGGTCAAGACAAACCTTTGGGTCATGGGCAATCTTTGTGTGAAATGAGAACCTACCAAGTTTATCCATAAGAAAGATATGGACCGGACACAAATTATGAATTTTACTTCCAGTGACCTTGAACTTCCCCAAATGACCTTGGGTCAAGGTCATGACACACCCTTAGGTCATGGGCAATCTTTGTGTGGAGTAGTAGATTCTAATGTCCCTCTGTAAGAAAGATATGGACCGGACACGATTGCACAGACAGACGGACAGCTAGACATACGGACGGACGGATAGACGGAAAGACAGACAGACGGACAAGGTGATTCCTATATACCCCCCAAACTTCGTTTGCGGTGGGTATAATTAACTCTAACTGAGGATGTTTCCATATTAATATCACTAATCATAGCTTTGCTGATTTTGAGAAGAAGATTTTAAAAAGATCTTTCCTATGTATTCCTATGTAAAACTTTGATCAGCCATTGTGGCTCCACCCTATCCTCGGGGGTCATGATTTGAACAAATTTGAATCTACACTACCTGCGGATGCTTCAATATTAGTGTCATCTTTGCTGGCCCAATGGTTTTGGAGAAAAAAAAAATTTTAAAGAGTTTTCCTATGTACAACTTTGATCAGCCATTGTGGCCCCACCCTACCCCCAGGGTCATGATTTGAACAAACTTGAATCTACACTACCTGCGCTCGCTTTCACTTAAGTTTCATCTTTCCTGGTCCAATAATTCTGGAGAAGATTTTAAATTAAAAATTCCTATATATTCCTATGTAAAACTTTTGATCAGCCATTGTGGCCCAACACTACCCCCGGGGTTCATGATTTGAACAAACTTGAATCTACACTACCTGAAGATGCTTCCAGGTGAGTTTCATCTTTGCTGGTCCAAAGGTTTTGGAGAAAAAGATTTTTAAAGACTTTTCTTTGATCAGCCATAGTGGCACTGCCCTACCCACGGGGTCATGATTTGAACAAACTTGAATCTACACTACCTGAGGATGCTTTCACATGAGTTTCATCTTTCCTGGCCCAGGGGTTCTGGAGTAGAAGATTTTTAAAGATTTTTTCCTACATATCCCTATGAAAAACTTTGATCAGCCATTGTGGCCGCGCCCTTCCCTCGGCGTCATGATTTGAACAAACTTGAATCTACACTACCTGAGGATGCTTTCACATGAGTTTCTTCTTTCGTGGCCCAGTGGTTCCTAAGAAGAAGATTTTTAAAAAATGCCATTAATTTTTGATTGAAAATTAATTCATAATTATCTCCCCTTGAAAGAGGACTTGATCCTTCTTTTAAACAAACGTGAATCCCCTCACCCAAGCATACTTTGTGGCATGTTTGGTTGAAATTGGCCCAGTGGTTATTGAGGAGAAGATGAAAATGTGAAAAGTTTACGACAACAACAACGACAGACAACAGGCAATTTTTTTTAATCAGAAAAGCTCACTTAATTGAGCCTTCGGCTCAGGTGAGCTAAAAATACATGTACGAGGGCATTTCAAAAGTTCTGAGAACTGTTTAATAAAAAAAAAATAAATAACCGTTTTGCGGAAATTAACAAATTTGGTATACAGAATGTATGAATTTACGAACTTGACCTTTGGACCATTGATCTCAAAATCATTGGGAGTCTTCCTTAGCATGATTAGGCCAGAGAAATTTTATACCAAAAATCTCATAGCCCATATGGTTTTAGCTGCAGGTCTGTAGATCTCCGAAAAAAAAATGTATTGATAGACCATTTCCGGTCTATTAATATATATTTTTTCGGAGAGCTACAGATCTGCAGCTAATATGGTTTTTGTTGTAAATTTCACCACAAAAGCTCAAGGATACGTTTTTTCATATCTTAGACTATTTCAAAGTATGGTGATGCTTGAAAGTTCGATTTTAATAGAAAATATCGTCTACCCTCCCCTTTATTTCAAGAGCTGAATTCGAAATTAATTTAAATTTAATTTACTATCTAGCGCTGGAATTAAAATGATTAATCAATTACCACTGAACTGTTCTTTGTATTAATCAAAGATTTTATGGCCAATTGGCATCAATATTGAATTAAATAGTTGCAAAATTAAATGTAGGTTGGAATCAAGAGTTAAGAGTTCGTAGTTCTTTTCATAGCAAAAGTACATGTACATATCGCGCGGAAAGGAAAGCGTTACCAGACAGACAGACGAACGGACAGACAGACCAAAGTCACACTTCTCGGATGGTTCGTACCCCGCAAGTTTGAATGGAGCGTAGCGGAGTCAGCCACTTTGTGAAAGCAAGAACAAAAAAAAAATAAATTGTTTTAGCTCCCTGCTACACATTCGCGCATGCGCATTGAGACTTTCGTTTTCACTTCGGATTGTGAAAAAGAAAACATGTTGCTGTGGTAAGTTCCTTTTTAATCGAATTTTAATTTCATGTCTCAAGTAAGTCATAGATATAGACTTTTTTGTTTTCTTATTAAAAATAGAATAGTATTAAGCTATTTTACTCAATTTATCAGGTTCAGTACAATCAGTACATTTAGCTCATTGTACTTACAACAGAAAAAAGCTTATGATCAGCTGTTTTACCCCATAGATATTGTTGGTTATGTGCAATGATTAAAACACTGTAAAATGGTGCACCACAGAAGTCATGCTGAAAGAGGGAGAAAATTTCTCAATTAAATTTTAATTTAATTAGCTACACATCTCATCTGTAGCACACTGGTCTTAAAAAATATGTATGGATGACAGACCTAGAGCACAAAAACTTATGCTTGATTGTGGATTAAATTCTCTAAATTCTTTTCTCAATTGTACAAAAGCTAGATTTCATTTCTGTCAATTACTTCTTCGATATTTAATATCTGCACATACAGATAGCTGCAGCGTGTTAGTCTGTTGGACCAAATAATTTGCCTCTCAAAATGGCAGTGTATAGTAACATTTTGAGATGGCAGTTTGAAAACGGCCACTGTGAAATAAATCAATATTTGTGCACAATAAATATAAACTATTTTTTTCAACTGGTAGCACTGTAGCTCTCAGACCTGTCAGTGTCACCCAGTATATTTGTTTCAGACAGCTACAGTTCCAGGCGCGGATCCAGAAATTTTTCAAAGGGGGGGTTGAGGTTGGATCCAGAAATTTTTCAAAGGGGGGGGTTGAGGTTTTTTTCAAAAGGAGGGGTTGAAGGCGAAAACAGTTAAAACGTATGTTGTACACATACATATAGTTAAATAACTCAATAGAATATCGATACAGGGTCGAGTATGGTTTTTGAAAGTGGGACGTTGATCAATCTGGGAAAAAGTACTTGTATACATTACCAGAAAGTTTTTGAAAAAGAAAGGAAAATAAATCTTCGAACCTGAAAATCCTATTTTGTAAAGGGATGGGGTTTTATTTTGTTTTTACAACCAAATTTCTTTATATATTACAACATTAGCCTTTCACCTTACATTTTCTGTAGTAAAAACACAACAACAAAAATTGGAACTTTCTTATTTCTCTTTCTTTTTTGCAAATCCAAAGGGGGGGGGGGGGGTTGCAACCCCCGTAACCCCCCCCCCTCTGGATCCGCCACTGAGTTCTGCAGCTATTTTTTTTTATTATGTCTACAACCTGAAGGTTTTAAAAAATGTTAATAAATTAATTTCAAAAAGGATATATTCTCCCAGAATAATTGTTTGTAATAATTACCTCATAAAATATTTTAATCCCATCTCCGTAGATTTTTCGAAGAAATTCTATCTCATGATTGGTTGAAGTCTGTCGCGTGAAGGAGATGGGTTACTTATTCCCATTCAATTGTAAATCAATATACAGTCAATGTATTATATAACAAACACAATGTGACATCATAACAGGCACAGTTTAAGGGTGATGAAGCATGTAGTAGAGAAAAAAAATTATAAACCACAGATAATATGTAAATGTTTCATTGGTGGGGTAAATTTGTTACATAGTTTTTTAGTGACAGGGTACGGGATGATACGTGGTTAGTAAATTTCATACATGACGCGGCTTCACCTCGCCAGGTATAAAATTTACTAACCAGGTATCATACCATACCCTGTCACTAAAAGACTATGTAACTTACTAATAGTACATGTACCTCCGAAGTTGTCATTTAAATGATTTGATGATATCTGCACATAATCATCACTTACACATGGGGTAAGTCACATGTTGCATACTTTAATAAAACTGATTATATCTACTATATCTTTTACATGTTGTACAAGATTTGACTGACTTATTATACCCCAGGATTAAAAAGTGGAAGGGTAAATAATGTTCGTGGTGTCATCTAGCTGTATGTCTGTCCATCCATCCACCTGTCTAGCTGTCTGTTTGTCTGTAAGGCTTTGGGGTACGCATCTCTTATCTGTAACTCCTCTCATACCACTGAATGAAATTTGACAAGACTTTCACAGAATCTTTAATACATATTGCCATTGTGCATCTCCTATTTTACTTTTTGATCCGACAGTCACATATTTTGAGTTTCCCATAGCAAAACATGGTCACTGCCATTATATTCATCATGTTCATATGGGAGGCGGGGTATCATTTTAAGTGAGCTCATTGTTCACTACCTCTAGTTTATCAAGTTTTCTTGGTTGAATTGATTATGAACATGATAAATTAAGAGTAATATTTGAATCATTTATAAAGAGATACCAGCAATATCAATATTTATGCCCTTCCATGAATATGGTCGGGGCATTTAGCGTTTGTCATGTCTGTCCTCCATCCTTCCGTCTTTACGTCACACTTTGCATTTAGCTCTGTTCAAAGCTCAGTTTCAAAGAAACTATCCAACATATTTTCATCAAACTTAATCAAAATATGCTGATAGATATTGGTGAGAGCTATGCAACTGCATCAACATCTTTTGACCTTGTCCTTTCCTTTGACCTTGACCTCACTAGTCTTTTCTTAAATCAGTGTCAAACTTCATATGCTGATACACACTGATGTAAGCAAATCACCTGTATTAACATTTTTGACGTTGACCTTTCATTTAACCTTGACCTCATTTTTATGGAAATTGTTTTTAAGTTAGTTTTAAAGAAACCATTTATAATTTTTTTTAAATTTCATATGCTGAAACATACTGATGGGAGCTTTTCAACTGCATCAACAGTTTTGACTTTGGCATTTCCTTTGACCTTGACCTCCCTTTAATGAAATTAGTGTTAAACATAATATGCTGATACATACTGATGTAAGCAATTCAACTGCATCACTATTCAAGATTATATATTCTGATCAAATTTCATACACTAATACAAGTTTTCATGTTGCATTACTAATAGGAATTAATTGATTGAAAGCTGCCACTTGGTATTAATCAAACATTTTTGATTAGCAAGGGTGCCTTTTCCGTAATTATGAAATGTGTGGACCAAAGGTCATGGGTTCATATGTGGTAGTGACATTACTGATAATTGCTGAATATT
This sequence comes from Saccostrea cuccullata, assembly GCF_032062105.1. Taxonomy (NCBI): domain Eukaryota; kingdom Metazoa; phylum Mollusca; class Bivalvia; order Ostreida; family Ostreidae; genus Saccostrea; species Saccostrea cuccullata. The sequence continues at coordinate 50,594 of NW_026935071.1, forward strand.
ACTGATTAGTCGAAATGCATTTTATTGTTCCCCTACTCTGTCTATGGGTATTAAGTAACCAAAGGAAGCATTCTAAGTGTATACTTTTTATTCACGAGAACTTTATTTTCACATAATTACGCATAATTACGCGAGACAGTGTGCCCGCGAAAATTAAATTCTCGCCTATAAAAGTATTCGTTAAGATTAAATAGAAGAATAGCTGCAGATCTGTAGCGTTATGGCTTTATATATTTGTCTTTGACCATAACGCTACAGATCCCGTAATGCTAATAAAAGTGCAATTTTCGGTGCAATATTTTGGGAAGAATTTCTACACTTTTCAGCATCGGTCAATTAAATACCTTTCACTCCCTAATTCTAAGCATATTATTTAGCTAATCTATATATTTTATCCATCTCCCAACCCTTAAAAGTCATCTCTACAAGACTTTAGTGATAAACTTGCTTGATTAAAATTATTTGTTAGATTGCTGAAAATTTACTTCAAGTGAGTTTATTGCCTGTAGAGACAACTATAAATGGTTGGGAGGTGGAAAATTATAAATATTGGCTACAGAATGTGTCTAGAATTAGGAAGTGAAAGGTAGTTGATTGACCAATGCTAGAAAGTGAAGAAATTCTCCTCGAAAGAGCGCAAAAAATATTGCGCCGTAAATTGCACCTTTTTTGCATTACAGGATCTGTAGTGTTATGTTCAAAGACAAATATATAAAGCCATAACGCTACAGATCTGCAGATAATAGAAGAATAGCCACAACTCGTGAAAATTTTGTCTAGCTAATCAAGAGTCAATGACTATCTAGCTAGAAATAAGGTGTCGTGAAAATTTAGTGATCTACAGTAGTTATGATAAGTAATGGTGATAAGCAAAATTGTGATTGCTGTTCAGTTTAAATTACGAACCAAATTCAAGCATTGGAAAAGTGTTGCATGATGCTCAGGAGACCTATAAAGCCCATGGGCCTTTTGTTTAAATGTTTACAAACTTAATTTGTATCAATAACTAAGGTCTAAAGTACAAGCTGCATGCATTTACTTTGTTAATTAATAACTTAATATCATATCATTATGTTCATGCACGGGTCTAGGGAAGGGGGTCCCCCCCCCTGGAATTTTCAGAGCTATTAAATGTATATTAAATACTAAACCAAGTAAAAGTGACCCCCTTAGACACTCAGGACCCCTCCTTAAAAACTGGGATTTATGTGAAATTGGTATGAAAAATCATAGGTATGAAGCTTTAAAAGTAAACAACTCTTCACCCCACCCACAAAATAGGTATTTCACTTATGGAAAAACAGTTTAATTTTTTTGCTTTTGACTTGGGTGGACACCCCCTGCAAAAAAATTCCTGGATCCCTTCCTTTTATCACAATTAGGTATTTTATTTCAATATTAAATAAGGTTGATAATAATACTATACTTATTAAGGGCTATATCATAGAGATACTTATATTTTTGTTTTAATATTTGTTTTTTTTTTAATCGTTTAAAGTACTAATAACAATATCCCTTTTTATTTAGCTTGGACAGAAAAGAGATATAAAAGGACTTCATGGAATTCACCAACATCGAGACATTGAAGATCCTGAAGCATTCAAGTACAAGATGACAAAGCTTAGAAAATTGAGTTGTCTTTTTCACCATTGGCCTGCCTTGCAGAGTTACTTCAGTTCCCATGACGATGTTGAGAAACCAGACAGATGAAGTGATGTACATCATATACATGTATTAAAGACAACAACCATGAACATGTATATGTGAATCAGCTTCCCAAGTTTCATTATTCATCCACTTAATGATTTTTGAAGGTAAAATTTTGAATGTCTAAATGTTTTATATAAATATTGTTCATATAAATGTACATTTAAATTAAATTTTAAAAAATGCCTATTGGAGAAGCTGATATTTAAACATTTAAATTATTGTCTTTTATCAGGCTGATGAAGTTAAGATTGGGTACTTGAGGGACATCAAAGATGCTGGCCAAATTTCTTTTCAAGGATATGGTGATATCCAACCTTGGCTTTCTAAATCCAGCAAATGGAGGAGATCTGGACCCGGACCACAATTAGCTTACATATAGACTTATATAGTAAAACCATGTGTTTTATTTTCTTTGTAACTTTTTTAAAAATCTTCATTTCCAAAATATCTTTGACCACATGATAGAGCAATATGTCAGATAAATATTCACATCCAGAAATAGGGGTGTTGAATGTGGAATTCCCTGGTTATTAATAAACTTCTGACGTCATGACCTCGGGATAGCTCTCGCTTGGCAAAAAAAGTGTAAACAAACCAAATGAATGCTCTTTTCAATTCATATTTCTAGGCATAATTTTTGCTTGAAATGCACCTTGCTGCATATCATTGTAAACTTTAGACACTCTACTTTTATTCTATACCCCAAAAGTATCTAAAACATGTGAGCTATTTTTATTTTTATCATTGAAAGGGAGGCATATGAATTTCCTACATGTGCTACGTTTTAGCCATTTGACCTTCACCCTTTAATTGTGGCCCGGATCCTATATGGGGGCATAAAATTCATTAAAAAATTTTAAGGCCATATTTGAAATCCTTAGATACTACTTAACTAATATACCAAGTTTGACTGAAATTGGTTGATATCTACATGTAAAATTACATATTGTGTATACTAAGGCAATACAGGAAAGAAAATGGCAAAAAATGGCAAGTATGAAATTTTAAATTTGAAATATGTAAAAACTGTTAGACCATAAAAGGAACTAATTATTACAAGTAAGTTGTTGATACCTCTTAAACACACACACACTCTTAAATATGTAAAATACAAGATTTTTAGATTTCTAGGTAATTTGATGATCTGTACCCTGCATTTTCATAAAATTTTCTTAAATTAAGAAATATAAAATCTATCATGAAAATCTGAGAGTGACAATAGGGGTAAACATTTAAAGTACATTTATTCATAAATCAAATGATGTATCATATTACTGATAAAAGTGTACATAACATTCAAAATAAACAGATTTTTAAGCCCACCCCCATATCCTTTTTCCTGACTGTGAAGAGGGGCCATGTGCAGCTGATTGGCTAAGAGTCTTTGTATAGGTAATCTTAATACCCTATGGGAGTCTGTTTTGACAGGTGATTGTCAAAGGAATATATTGCAGTAAATACCACTAAAAAAGTGTCCAAATAAACATTGTCATAATTCAATCTTGCTTTCAAATCCACTCTTCACTACACATGAAAACAATGAAAGGTGACCGTAAAAGAAGAAAAAATCTTAATTTTGGATTTAAAAAAGGGAACACTCATTATATTAAGGCTCATCAGGCTACGTCAAATGCCGCAGGAGCTTCAAGTTCAGCGTCAAACATCCAGGGATCTCCAGAGACCGAGACAGCACATCCCCTTGCTGAAGGCCAGGAAAACATCTCAAGGATACCAATCCTTCGTCCCAGACCTGAGCCATGCCAGGAGCTAAAAAATGAAGAGACGTCTTATGAATTTGAGGGAAACCGCATTGTTGACATAACATTGGTCTTGGAAATGTTTAATGATGCAGCCAAATGCCACTTTGACCAGGCCAAGCACTGTAATTTTCCAGTGTGGGAATACTCAGGACAGAGGAAATGGGGGTTTGGATGGCAGAAGAGACTACTGTGTACGGTATGTAATTTTCAGACAAATTACTATAAATTATACACTGAAATTCCTACCTTTAACAAACCAGGCCCTAATCCTGCCAGTATCAACTGGAACTTTCAATTAGCCCTGCAGAACACCTCCATGGGGAATCGACGCAGTCGGGAAATGGTAGCTGCCTTGGACATTCCACCTCCTAACCGCAGTTCCATGCAAAGGGCCAGCAACCAGGTCAACACAGCCACTCTAGCCCTGAATAAAAAAGACATGGGTGAGAAGAGACAACTGGTTAAGGCCATCAACCAGGTCAAAGGTCAAGAACATCCAGAGGAACTGGACATTGCCATAGATGGACGCTACAACTCCATAACCTTCGGTAGCAGCAAAAAGCCAGGCTACAATGCATCACAAGCTTACGCCATTGCATGCGAGACCAACACCGACAAACAGTATATTATTGGCACGGCAATGCAGAACAAACTTTGCTGGACTGGAACCTGGCTTAGAGGTAATGGTTATGATGTTCATTGTCCGGGGGGTCATGAAGACTGCACAGCTAATATTGAAATGTTCTCACCTCTTTCAGAGTACGAGATGGCTAAATCCATAGGCGAAGATCTGGCAGCGGACGGGTTCAAGGTGAAGCACGCCACAACAGACGGTGATGCCCGGTCAGCCCAGGGATTCCAAGATGCCATGCGAATTTTTCATCCAGACTGGCAAGTCACTCGACTGGCCGACCCAACCCATGTCAGCAGAGCCCAGTTCCGGCAGTGTCGCAGTGCCCACTTCAGCCCCGAGATGTTCCCCTGCAAAACAAGAAGGAGGTTAGACGACATGAGAAAAGTTTTTGCACAAGATGTAAAGGCCCGGTGCAGCTTAGTCTATAAGAAACTCATGGATACCTACACTGGAGACATCAACATCATCTGTAGTAAACTTCCTCTTGTCGTAGAAAGTACCATCCTCTGCTACTCAGGAGACTGTTCAAAATGTCGAAGGAATTCAGTGGTGTGTGAAGGTGGAGACAGACACAACTGGTGGAATCAGTCTTATATCCTCGCCCCGAACAAACTGACATCCCTGCACCTGAATGAAAATGACAAGCACTTGTTAAAAGTCATTCTTGAGATGCGACTTAGCCAAAGTGCCATTGAGGAAATGAAACTCAACACGTCAACTCAGAAATGTGAGGGTCTTAACAGAGCAGTCAGCGAAGTTTTACCTAAGCACACCAACTATTCAAGAAATGCTGAAGGAATCCTCTCAGCTGAGATTTTACGACAAAACAACAGTCCGGGACTAGCAACATCAATGAAAGCAGCAAAGATTACATTGCCACTGTGCAGCCACACACATCAGTACCTAAAAAGCATTGACCAGGAATATGCCTATCGCAGAGAATACAGAAAGAGAAAAGCAGTTAAAAGGCGAGAAATGCAGAGAAAAGCTACGCTAATAAAACAACATGCGGCGGCTAGAAAAGGAAAGACCAAACCCGGATGCACCTACAACAAAGGGCAACTTGATCCCAAACCCACCTACCTACAGTCCAAGGGAGACAATCCAGAGGATCACACCTACTACCAGACATGAGTTGCCAAGACAAAGACAAAACGGCCCTTCTCAGGGCCAAACAAATTATTCGAAAAGATACCTACTATACAAAGTCGTATAAGAAACGTGTAAAAATTAACACCAGGCCACAACCCTAAAACTTCCACATAAATACATAAGACACATCATACACATACGCACACATGTACATACATACATACATCCATCCATACATACATACATACATACATACTTACTTACTGATCAATATTTTTGTCAAAAACTACAAACTATACCCCCCCCCCCCATCTTCCTTGAAATGACAAACCCATCAACCCCCATTTCTATTTTAGTGAAAAGTACATATTTTTACACAACATAATTTCCACTTACCTGAAATTATAAACTCCAATACACAACCTCTGCCTGCATGTGCAATTATGAGTCGGGCAAAGCCTGAATCCCATTTCCACGTGCGGTTTCCTGCAAATAAATCCATGCACATGTTATTGTAAATATTATTGGCCCAATCACCACCTTCTTATTGCGCCTTATTTTGGGTGGGGGAAATCAATGGATAGCTTGTCTGTCATTTCCAATAAACACCTCGTCTTTCATCTATGACTTCAAAGGGACCCCTTATTAAGAATACACATGCAAATACACATTACAAAACAGTTTTTCTATTTTTAAAAAGGAACTATCTTCGTGGTCAATGGATGCACTAATGTGACCTCTTTCACCGACATATCAATTCCCCTGAAATATTGCATTCTGGGATGCATAATTTAAATTTTTTTTCAATCACTCCAAAAATTTTAATTTTTATAAAAATTAATTTTAAAATGTTTAAATATTTTTTAAAAAATTTTATGAAACTATTTCAAAATGCATAACCCACCTCCTGTCAAAATTTCATTGTCATATCTTTAAAAATAAATTCAGGGGAAACCCTCAAACACCCCATCATAAGGACCCGGACCACAATTAGCTTACATATAGACTTATATAGTAAAACCATGTGTTTTATTTTCTTTGTAACTTTTTTAAAAATCTTCATTTCCAAAATATCTTTGACCACATGATAGAGCAATATGTTAGATAAATATTCACATCCAGAAATAGGGGTGTTGAATGTGGAATTCCCTGGTTATTAATAAACTTCTGACGTCATGACCTCGGGATAGCTCTCGCTTGGCAAAAAAAGTGTAAACAAACCAAATGAATGCTCTTTTCAATTCATATTTCTAGGCATAATTTTTGCTTGAAATGCACCTTGCTGCATATCATTGTAAACTTTAGACACTCTACTTTTATTCTATACCCCAAAAGTATCTAAAACATGTGAGCTATTTTTATTTTTATCATTGAAAGGGAGGCATATGAATTTCCTACATGTGCTACGTTTTAGCCATTTGACCTTCACCCTTTAATTGTGGCCCGGATCCATCTACCACGAACTGCCCTTACTGTGCTAGCACAGAGATTCACTTCCTTTGTGCCCACGGATCAGTGGGAACAAAGGGAAAAGGAATTCATGGATTACCAAACAACTCCTGCTCTGGACCTCCCAAGTTTTGTGGAAAACACAAGAAAAGATGTCTACTGCATGGGATAGGATTCTGGACAAAAAAAATAACATCACCAAGACACCAATGTATCCAGTGATGATTGATTGATCTTATGTTGTTTAACATCCCTCTCAAGAATGTTTCACTCATATGGAGACGCCACCACTTGCCGGTGGAGAACTGCAAATTTTGTCCTATACTCGGTACTTCAGGGCCATTGAGCAAGGAGGGATCTTTTTTTGTGCCAGCATCTACTGCAACTTCGGTTAGTACAGTCTCATCCAAAGGACCGGTCTCCACATCCTATAGTGGGATTGTAACCCGTTACATAAGGATCAACTCCATAATTCGTGACTCGAGAGCAGTTTCCAGTGATAGTCAAAGCCATGCTTTAATATTGTGCCTAACTCCAATGCTGGATGTGAATGAGTCTTCTCTATGGTGAAGAAAATACAGACAGAGACCCCTGCTAATTTGGACAATAAAACAATCAGTGCCCTTCTTACCACCAAATTAAAAACAACAGTGTAATCTGAACCATGAAAGGACTTTCTCCAATCTGGTGTACAGGAACAAGGCTTGTGTTTCATATAACAAGGACTTTAGTTTTTTTAAAAGTAGTGATTAACTCTTTGGCTGTTTGTGTCTTGACTGTTGACTGAAAATATTCTTAAACTAAATTTTTAACAGATCTAGAGGGAGGGACTGGACTTCTCTTCTCCTTTTTTTCCGAGAGAGAGAGAGAGAGAGAGAGAGAGAGGGGGGGGGGGAGAGATGTTTTTCTGTAATAGGTATTTCTGCGTTTAATATGTTAAAATAAAGTATCCCAATCTGTGCCTTTTCTGCTCACAAGAAAGAGTATTGCGTATTGCTTTGTTTATACAATGAAGATACCCGTTATACCACCATTGACTTGGTTACGGGCTCTGACCACCCACACAATGTCGCTTGAAACTTAAAAGGATGTCACAAAGGATTTTTATTTACATGTATAAGTTCTTAATTGAAAGAAAAATGATCTTCTTAATTACCATACTAGTAACATGCAAGGTTTCAACATTGGAAGATTCTGGCGAAACTTTGGCGATGACATTTTTGGACAATCTTCTAAAGTAACTTCCTTACAGGAATATGCAAGAAAAGGTTATAATAAGGAGTATGCTAAAGATAAATATTTTCTCCATATAGTATGAAATTATTTTAGTCAATGGAGCAAGTTATAAAACGCACCCATAATACGCGGAAGGGGGGGGGAGGCTTACTTTTCTGAGAGTAATCTTATGCTGAATGTACTTTTAAGGTCAAGATCTAGTAAATGAAAGATGCCTACAGATTTATAAAATTTGAGAAATTAATTTCTTTAATGATTCTTTATAACTTTAGCTTGGTCAAATAAGGTGTTTCGGGGCATAATTTGTAAGAAAACAAGTTGAAAAATCATATATTAAACTATCATTTTCATAGAGAAATTATGCATGTTGTGTGATTCTATGAAAGGTGGGGGGGGGGGGGGGCGGTAGGGAAAGCACAAACCTGGAAGACCCTTTCAAAATTTGCTGGATTCGCCTCTGGTTTATGTACCTGTATGTGATATGTCATTTTGTTAGCTTGAATTTCAATAGTAATACACAATTAAAGTAGCTATATTCAAACAATGCAGTATTGCTTTCATGTACCGTGTGCTACATATACTGTCTTTTTATTTGATTTTTTATTAAATTAAAGAAAGTATACATTTGTTTGGCTTATTAAGTTGCATTAGATATGTTAGAATGCTTTGAATGAAATCAGAAGAAAAAAATGTTTAAACGAAGAATATGTATCATATATGATAAAGAATGATAAAGAAATCAATGGAAAAGACAAAAAGATTCAGTTTGGACACAAGTGAAATGCATAGTTTGTGTAAAATGTACCACCCAAAATCCCCAGCTGGGATTTTCAACAGGTATAATAAACACTGGGGGGTGGGGGTGGGGGTCTCTTTTGCAATACAATAGATTACTACAAGTTTACAATCTGTTTTGGCTTTAAAGTTCTTTAATTATCATTTTAAATCTTCATAACATCTAGGTTTTGCGATATATATCATATCTCCACACGCAGACATAGACCTGCGCTCCCCATGTAATTCTGTAAATGATCGACGTGTGATAAGTATATAGGCCTATAGGTCTACCCCTCTATACCATAAAATATGGATATTTTATAGTGTAGAGGGGTAGACCTATATATATACTTATCATACGTCATTTACAGAATTACATGGGGAGCACCTATGCACGTAGAATTACATCACGGAACCTTCACATGCACCGTGTAGATAGGGTTCTGAAGACTTATTGGTTTACCTGTTTACTCTGCAGTGTCAAACAAAAAGGGTGGGGTGGGGGATGAGGGGTTGTTGTTGTATGTATACATCCTTTGTGTTTAATTAGCACAAGCGGTAACCCCCCCCCCCCCTTAATCAGACTAGGTATTTTAACCAATTAGACAAAAGGTTGGTATTTCAAGCACGTTTATATCTTTGTAATTCTAGCTTTCTTCGATGAATACTGCATAAAATATAGTAGCATTGAACATTCACGTAAACAGGCGATTGCACGAATAATATGCGTACAAGCAGTTATTCTTACTTTCGCTTTGAGTGTGACGTGACGTCATAATAACGGTCACATGGTGTGCACGGAGCTGCCTTTAGACTCGTTCGTACATGAATGGGTAGACGTTACCCGATTGGCTATGTATATATTTTCTTTTAAAGTGAATATTTTCTTTTGATTGTTTTTTTCTTATTTTCTTCAGTCCAATTTTTTTTTTTTTTAAATTTTGGTACCAGTGCCTCTGGCATTTTACGTATTTTGTAAATAAAGATTTTTGACAGTAACTTTTTAGGGTATGTGTACTACTTCCTGGGGTAGAAGTTTATTTTTTCTTTAACTAAAAAAAGCTTAAAACCTAGGATCCACCCCCAGAAGTTTGCTGCCGTAAATTGTCTTGCTGGCGTTTTGGGAATATGGGTGATTTGCATCAATTACACTTTTATTGACTCCATCGCTGTCGAAATCGGACGAGATTTCTTGGCATGTAAAGCGTAAAATGATAGAAGATATCAAAATATAGGAACGGGAGACTAATGCCCTGTTCACACGACAAGTTTAATTCGCAGTAAATTAATGCGAAGTAAACTAATGCGAATCAAACTAATGCGAATCAAACTAATGCGAATTAAATTGCGTTCACACGACAGCTAATGCGAAGTAAACTAATGCGAATTAAAATTTTACTTCGACAGTCAGGCGTGAGAAAGGCTATTATGACGTCATTTGCAAATCACGTCACCTTATGCATAAGCAGATGCATTTGATATAATGTCACAGTGTCTGGAGACATATTTTAGTGATTAACACATTTTTTCTTAGTTTTTCACTAAAAAATAGCACAAGTACTTAAAGCTGACCACCGACATGACGCATTTGACTTAATTTTGCCATTACGCATGCCCCAAAATTTAATTCGAATTAGCTTCGCTAAGCGTTCACACGGATCTAATGCGAAGTAATTTAATGCGCAGTAAACTAATTCGAAGTAAACTAATTCGCATTAAATTCTCCGTGTGAACGCTAAGGGAAGCTAATTCGCAGTAACTTTACGTTTAATTCGAATTAAACTCTCCGTGTGAACAGGGCATAAGAATATGTGTATTTATGATAATTTTTTGTATATAAAAATCCTCTGAATACAGCTTAAGGTCAAGATCTAGTAAATGAAAGGTGCCTACAGATTTATCAAATTTGAGAAATAATTTCCTTTATTGATGCTTTACAACTTTAGCTTGGTCAAATAAGGTGTTTCGGGGCATAATTTGTAGGTAAACAAGATGAAAAACTGTATTTTAAACTGTCATTTTCAACGCAAAATTAAGAAAATCAGTCATGAATATGGGAGTTTTTATTATATACGACAAAGAAAATGTATCCAGATTGCCTACAGTCTCTCAGAAAACGGTAATTTGTTTGTCCATGGCCTCTTCTTTGAAATAATATCAAATTTAATATAAGTATCCGGTTTACTTTTCATATGATTTCAGATTGAATGTCATGAAAATACCCTTTTTTCTACATAATTCTGCTAAAGCCGTAAAGTACGGGAAAAAGAAAGTTGATTATGACGTCAAGGGGGGGGGGTGTTCACAGGTGTCTGGTGTATAACTCTGTGATTCTGGGGTCTCCATCAGCATTTTCATGTTCTGCATAGATCTGGTACCAAAATGTACTTCCTTTTTAATTGCTGCCCAGTTATATAAATTGTTAGATCTAATCACTTTGTTGACAGTCCTTGCATTACCGTTCAGAAACCGGAACATTACTGTTTATCCTTTTGCTTTTTTGCATTTACTTGACGTTTCAAACAACCGGTTTAATTTTGACGATGCTGCTACCATCTCTAAGCCTAAGAAAATAGAACCTTGGTGTATGAACCTTGGTGAATGATTGCTTACCTTAACTTTGCCTTCATTTGAACTCAAGTAACTAGATAATTATGGAAAACTCTGCCAATGATGTATTTAAATGTAAAATGTGCAAACAAGGAAAACAAACGATGAAAAGGTGTACACGATGTCGAGAGGCGTATTACTGGTACTGATGGCGAGCTGTTACATGCGGCTACTTTATAAATAATAATAAATAATGTGTTAGATGGTGCAACCGTTGGTGAGGGCAGCGGGACTATCAAATGAGCATTGTTATCTATACATTCAACTACTATTCACCTATTCTCACATAATCCGTCCATATGCGCTATTTGGATGTCGCAAGCACTTTAAATTACATTAGTATTAAAATAACTGGTAAATTTTGTAGTATTTTTTTTGTGACTACGTCTAGTTACCAAACCAACACAGTTAAATGATAATACACACGTTAAAACCTCCCTGGGATCCAAGTATACTGGTGTCTCATTATATCGCGGTACTTAATTCTTTTGCATAAAAAGTGTAATTTCAAATTTCTACTTTAACTTATATCAAACGATATTTATAATTCTAATTTTGGCCTTACTTTTCAGTGTCAAATTATTTTCCTAGCTTGCATCATTTAATTTGTGGTCTATTTTTAAAACAAGAAGTCTGATT
>NW_026935072.1:0-6484 GCF_032062105.1 Saccostrea cuccullata
CTTGAAATCAGTCTATTATTATAATGTGGTCATGTTTACAGTAGTTTCAATAAAATGCACATTCATTAAATATATGACTTATTGATTAAATTTTAAATTTTCATCTAAGGTGTAATAGATAATCTGAGGACAATATTCTAATTTAAAAAATCGTATTCACATTTCAGTTATGTAAATGTGAAGTCATACCTACGCATGAATTGTTCTCTTTATAGTAATTAGGACAGCAAGCAAGTGGCCTATAAAAAGAAAATACATAACAGCAGAAAAAAGGAAATGCAATGCAAAACAAATGTGTCGAGAAAGTCAATCTCCCTTTATCCCATATCTAATTTGCGATTAAATACGAAAAGTTTGCTTTCATGATAAAAAAAAATTAAATTAAATACCAGATTTACTTACGAATTTCCACAGATTCCTGTATTCATAATGTAGGCCAACGATTTGAAAGGTTTTAATGCAATCAACATAGAAAAATGAGTCAATGAGTGAATTGAAATGATCATATCAAAGACCATTGTTTTTCAAACATTTTCTCGTCCCATCTGTTTTCCTCTGCGGTCTTTGGAAATATATACCAGGGAGGACGGAAGTATACATAGTTGTACTTTGTGATATGTATATAAAAATATTGCTATTAATGAACTTCTTTATAATATTTTTTACTGATTTCAAGACATCATAAGCTAAAACACAATACATACAGCCGATACAAAATATAACTATATGATTATATCGTCATTAAATTACTGCGTTGAATGATTGTGTATAATTTTGAAATTGAGAGAGCTGGTTATTATAATTAAACTTGTTTGAAATTAAGATAATGGAACTAGTCTGCACATGTTACCTCAAGTGCTTTGAATATGTTGAAGTATCTATCTGATAATGACTTGCATACATTTAGCTTCATCGTCCAACCCCACCTCATATTGCCGATTGATGTTCATGATTTGTACAGGTCTTGTGGTGCAGATACCGCATTTCCTTTTCAATATAATAAATGTCAAATCAATTTAATATTGTTCAAAAGTTCAAAGTCCAAATAGTAAAGTCATTGTATGTTTTGTATGTTAAAATTGAAAGTCGATGCATCAGGTAAACTCTACATATTTCAGTTCTTTGTCTACATTTACGTCACCGCAACAAGAGAAACCAGACTTTCTTGTCACTGAATAAAATCTCTTTAGCAAGAAAAGTGATGATATTCCCCAGCATCTTAGATGCATTTAGGAAGACCATAAACTGAGAAAAGACTTAAGTCAATTATATTTAAATATATCTATTTGTTATAGAAGTTAACTCATTTAGAAGAATAACTTTTGTTTCAAGTGTTTCAAATTTTTCCTTACATAATTCAGGTTAGGCAGCTCCTTTTCTAACATTTATTAAACTGTGATACTGTTAAAGAATCTGCTAAAATTATTAGCAGATCGATTTACAGTCCGATTTCAATATTGAATGCTGAAAATTGAGCATGATTCGTAAAAAAAGTAAGTTATCCTTGTCCGTCAAATTAGATTGCTTAAGGTCGTTGACGTCAGGCTGCTGTATAAATTTATTCTCAATTGCGCCGGTTATAATTAATGTGAAAATGATACAAAACGGTATGTATCTCTCAGGTAATATTTTTTATTGCCAAGAAGGTAAAATATCTTATCTGATATAAACTGTAAGAGTTACTTTTCAGGAAATACTAAACGTATTAAGATTAGATCAGAAGATACTCTTCAAAATGAAATCAAAAAGGATTTTTCTTTTTAACATGCTAAACTAAACATTGCATGTTTTTCTCATAGCGTGTCGGCAAATACATGTAAGTAAAAGACATTTAACCATTCATTATGTTACTTTTTACAAGACATTGGAAACTTTTCACTTGAAAAATGATATCAGAGATAGATTCATAGAGGAGGGAGTATTTCCTGTCGACCGTTCACATCCGTCTTGTGCTTGTATTTATGATGGAGAAAAAACCCAGAAAAATCCATTGTGTATATGTAAAGTTAGCTACTAGTAACTGGCTACCAGTAGCTGGCTACGACAAGTGGTAAAGTTAGCTACTAGTAGCTGGCTACGAGAAGTAAGTAAAGTTGGCTACTAGTAACTGGCTACTAGTAGCTGGCTACGACAAGTGGTAAAGTAAGCTACTAGTAGCTGGCTACGAGAAGAAAGTAAAGTTGGCCCCTAGTTACTGGCTACCAGTAACTAACTTGAACATTCTAGTACCTTTGGTATTAAATAGGGATGGCAGTTTGTAACCGGTTAACCGATTATAATCGGTCGGAACGATTGCAATCGGTTAGAAAATTTGTAATCGGTTAGTCGGAAAAAATAAAATATAATGTTAAATTGTACACAATTTTCTTAAAATTCATTTGAAATTTTCTTTTCTGCGCATAAAGTTGCTAACTGAGCGTTTAATAAAATTATTTAAGCTAATTTGTAGGTAATTTTATTTCTCTGCATCGAGACAGAGGGGTAAATTGTCAGTTCGTATAGTGTTAATCACTGTAAAAACATCATGTCGTTAACCCGATTAGTACTTTAATTCTTTAATAATTATTAATGATTAAAAATGATCGCTCAAATCTCCGTTAATTGGTATGTTTTTTGTGTTTAGTTATATATCCAATTAAAGAAGCAATTTGTTATTTGAATTCAAGGCATATTTAGCGTAAATCTGCTTTTGTGACAATGCAGAAAAAAAACCTTTGAGAATCTGCTCTGAAAGTTATCGATAATTTCTAAATTGTTTATTGTGAAATTTGTATTAAAAAACATCTTTAGTTTTCTGATTCGGACAAGTAAAACTTTTTGAACTTTCGTTATTTTCAGTCTTTCTGTGTATACGTATAGAGGTACATGAAAAAATAAATTGTCAAAAAGAAAAAAAAAATGTTTTTTTTATACGATTAACCGGTTAATCGATCGGAACGTGTTACGGTTAACCAATTGGCAATTTTGTATTCGATTGCCATCCCTAGTATTAAATTATGCTAATTTGGCAGAAATGATCTGGCAATAAAGTTACCAAGATATCGTTATTAATAAACTCAGCTACTAGTACATTTAAAAGTATGCAATTTTGGCAGACAAATGTTGATATTATACAAGTAACTAGATTTTTACATCGCTGATATCCACTGATATTGTCTCTGGGCTTTTCCACATGATCTGGCACTAAAATTACCAAGATATCATTATAAATAAACTCAGCTACTAGTACCTTTTGTTTAAAATGATACAATTTTGGGAGACAAATGTTGATATTATACTTGTAGCAGGATATTTATACCGCTGATATCTACTGATATTGTTGATAAAAACAATCTGTGGGCTTTTCCACATGATCTGGCACTTAAATTACCAAGATATCGTTATTAATGAACTCATCTACTAGTACCTTTTGTTTAAAATTATGCAATTTTGGGAGACACATGTTGATATTAAACTAGTAGCTGGATATTTATACCGCTGATATCAACTGATATTTTGATAAAAACAATCTGTGGGCTTTTCCACATGACCTGGCACTAAAATGCCCAAGATATCGTTATTAATGAACTCAGCTACTAGTACCTATTGGGAGACACATGTTGAAAAGGGAAAAATTTCAGCAAGGCCTAGAAAGTTTAAGGGGGATGTACGGCCACCTTTATTGCAGTGTTAACAAATGTAAACATTTCTTCAAATGGCTAAAATTCATTATATTTTGATCAAATTTTAAGTCTTTATGATAAAGATACAGTAAATATGCATAATTGAATGCATGTTTTGCATATATAATCTATAGTTTTGGAGAAAAAATGCTTTTGATGTGCTCCTTAGAACTGCACAGCTACAGAATTCAGCAGAGCCTTAAAAAATCCAAAAAAATATGCAAACTGTGCGTTAATGTTCTCTCTACAATCATTTGTTGAGATAATGTCTAAATTTGCATCTTTAAATGATAATTCCAAGCTCAAAACAGCCCCGTGGGGATCCGGGTTAGAATAGGTCCTCAGTACCCCCTTGCTTGTCGTAATTATAGTGCCAGATTATGTGGAAAAGCCCACAGATTGTTTTTATCAACAATATCAGTGGATATCAGAGGTATAAATATCCAGCTACTAGTTTAATATCAACATTTGTCTCCCAAAATTGCATCATTTTAAACAAAAGGTACTAGTAGCTGAGTTCATTAATAACGATTTCTCGGGCATTTTAGTGCCAGATCATGTGGAAAAGCCCACAGATTGTTTTTATCAACAATATCAGTGGATATCAGCGGTACAAATATCCAGCTACTAGTTTAATATCAACATTTGTCTCCCAAAATTGCATAATTTTAAACAAAAGGTACTAGTAGCTGAGTTCATTAATAACGATATCTTGGGCATTTTAGTGCCAGGTCATGTGGAAAAGCCCACAGATTGTTTTTATCAACAATATCAATTTATTCCAGTTGTTTAAAAAATGGAGAGACGACCCAGAAATACCAAAATCTAAACTTTTTTCCATTTATTTTCTGGTAGAAAATTGACCAAGTCCGATTGTATACGGCTTTGGCTTTAAATAATGATTTAAATGCTAGCTACGTATAGTGTCCCGCGGTAGCTACATTAGTTTGTCGCTGGATTCAAGCTATATCGAAGCAGCATTTTAGGTTCGAATACAGTGATTTTTACATTTTATTTTTTTTTAAAATCTTTTTGCTTATAATTTTTGAATTGGTACTGAAAGAAATACCCTTTGAATAAAGTTATTAATTATGTTTCATAAATTATTTAACATTAATTGTTTTATTTTTCAATGCGTTCACATTTTGTTTATTTATAGTGCTAACGTTCCCAAATAGAGATAAACATACATGAACTTGCAACTACAAAGTTACACCTGATGAAAAAATATTGAATATATAAAAAAAAAAATAGAAACTTCAATCGTACTGTTACATTCAATATTTTCAGTGCATTTAAAAACTGAGCACAAAAATTAGTTTGCGTTAGACTTCTATTACATTCTACTGAATGTCTCCAGCATAGATAATTTATCTTTCATGACACCTTCTAATTGAAAAACAAATTATCTACAACTCAATAAACATAAGGCAGAAATCCATTCTTGTGAAGTTTCTAGGTTCATTGTATAAGATATGTATTACTACATGGTGCTTGAACAATTAAATCTGAATTGTTTCGTGTCAATGATTCCTGCCGACTGCCCATCTAGTGCGCCCACTTTCTTTAAACAAAAGGTACTAGTAGCTGAGTTCATTACTACATGTATCTCGGTAACTTCAGTGTCAGATCATGTGGAAAACCTCAGAAATTGTTATAATTAACAATATCAGTTGATATCAGCGGTGTTGAAATCCAGCTACTTCAAGAATATCAAGATTGGTCTTCCAAAATAGCCTAATTTTAAACAAAAGGTACTAGAAGGTTCAAGTCATTTACTATTAGCCAGTTACTATAGTAGCCAACTTTACGTACTTCTCGTAGCCAGCTACTAGTAGCTAACTTTACCACTTGTCGTAGCCAGCTACTAGTAGCCAGTTACTAGCAGCTAACTTTACGTACTTCTCGTAGCCAGCTACTAGTAGCCAACTTTACCCACTTGTCGTAGCCAGCTACTAGTAGCCAGTTACTAGTAGCTAACTTTACATATCTTATGAAATGAATGATAAACAGCAATAAGGTCGTTCAAAGCAAGACTCGCATATGTCAAAGACGTGTCCTATTTTATCAAGGTACCTGTATTTGCTACTGGAAGACGAATGTTTACCACCCCTCTTCCTTTAAATAATTTTTGAGGAAAGAGAAGCCTAGCAGTCAAGTTGTTGTTTGTTGTTTTAAGATCCCTTTAACATCTTCAACAATGCCTCCTTAGATTATACTACGTATGCCTACCAAGTAATATATGTATAACTTACAACGGATCAACAATGAATCTACAAGTAGCCTTGCCTAGCACATTTTGTACTGCCACCGGAAAAAGAGTTGATTTTCACGACCCCCTGGTCCTTACAACTTTTAGTCAGAAGTTCAAATACGCTTGATGGAAAGCTCCAACAATTGTCATTTGATGTTTTCAAAGACACAGATAGCAAACTTTCTTAATTTCGAACACTATGTACTTTCTTTAGCGGCATGTCGACATCAACAGAGCTACGTCATCAAGTTATACATCATCAATTTGAATTACTATTCGATGTATGTACGTTCATTGGGAGAGTCTCAAAAATTTTTACAACGAAAGTCGTTTGAGATAAATAAATTATCTATAAGTGTGTGATTTGATATCGGCTTTATCTAACTTGTTGAAATTGTGTATATATTTGCAAGGCTTGCCGAGCGAATATATACACCAAATATTTCAACGAGTTGGATAAAGTCAATATCAAATCATACATTATAGATACCCTTTTTATATTTGCCGACAGCTTCTCCGTATCGACCATGTAGAACTTAACAAATAATTCCTGAGAACGAGACTCTGA
>NW_026935073.1:0-6380 GCF_032062105.1 Saccostrea cuccullata
TGAATTAATGTCAGTTACTTTAACTAGGAGGTGCTGATTGATTAGAGATAAATGTCAAGAAATCCTTAATCTGCATAAAGTAACGATAAGAGAATTGTCACAGTTAATTGGCAAATTGTGTAAAGTAACCCGGGGGTCCGTTTTGCACCACTGTTCTACAAAGTGCTGGAAATCGAAAAAGATAAACACTTGAAAGCAAATGCTGGCAATTTTGAGGAAAAAATTTATATATCTGTTACAAGCAAAGAAACTATTGAATGGTCGATCAAAAATGTCAATAAACTGCGACTACTTAACATCCACAATCCCAGTGTAGTTATAAAACAAGTTTAGTTTTTAAAAAAAAGCTTAAGTACCAGTGGCTTTTTCTTCTCTGTCAAAAAAAAACTCTCGTCTTAACAGTTTTTTTCCGCAGAGAAGCGTTATGCATGAATATTCTATTACATTTTTTTCTCTTAATCAAAAGAACAGAAAGTATAATTTTAAAGTTCAAATTCACAAAACATAATTCCATAAAGTTATTAACCAATCTCATCGTCGGATCTATAGGATTTTATGAAGGGAGAAGGGGACTTGGACATATTACGGTGTAAAGACGAATAATGACCCCCATCGAATAATGACCCTTTTCCCCTAGAAAAATTCACCCCCCTAAAAATTTGCAAACCCACTAAAAAAAACCCCCGTAGAAAAAATGACTCCCTATTGATTAAAGCTGAAATTTTTAGGGGGAAAAAATTTAGATAAAGAAGCATTTGGCCAAAATGCTCACCTGAGCTTTTTTTGGAATAAATTGATGATATGTTGATCTCATAACATACGATTATAGTTATATTTTAAGGTCAATGCGATGATTCAGAATTAAAGGAGTAAAGATTTATCGAGCCTAAAGGGTTAGGTAAACATTGTTTTTCGATGGGGGGAATCATCTATAAAAAATAGCAACATCATATATTTTTTATCCTCCGCTTGAAAAGCGGGAGGTTATATATTGATTTAGATGTCCGTGTTTTTACGCTTTGGGGTATCCATCTATTATCCGCAACTCCTCATATAAAAAGATGTATTTGTAAAACAGTTATGCCCCTACATGTATGGAAACATAGCGAAGATTAAACTTTTCTTAAAGGCAATTTAAATATAATGGTACTAAAGTAGGGTTTTCCCACAAGAAATACAATTGCAAAATAGGAGACCCCTAGCACCACTTGTTCAAAATTAATGGCTAAGGATAAGTGTTTGAAAGGTAGGTCAAACTAAAGGTCAACGGGACAAAGTTTAATATTTATTTAAAAGGGTTTTAATGTAACAAGGATTACATTATTTGTGAAGTTGGGGGTACTTAGCTGCAGATTGTAGCTCTCCAAAAAAAAAAATATTGATAGACCGGAGAGCTACAGTACCCATTGAAAAAACTGTATATTTATTGCGCACAAAAAATGCGATCGGTTCTCAATATTTCTCCACGTTTTTAAAACTGTAATCTCAAAATATTACTAACCGTATTTTCCTTACATATTCTTTCACTGTTTCCACAACAAAACATTTTCATTATTGGTGTTAATAGTCCTCCTGACCCTGATATTGTAATCATCGAAGATTTCCCTTATTTATACTGCCATTTTGGTTTCAAAGATAATATATTCGGTCCAATATGCTTCGTTCAATGTCAACTACGATAGTACTTGAAAGAGGAGGTAGGAATTTTTTTAAATCCCTTTTTTGCAACTGAGGAAGAATTTTGAAAGAATTAATTAAGAACAGAGCGCACATTTTTGTGCGCAATAAATACACAGTTTTATCAATGGGTGGCACCTACTTCCGGTCTATCAATATTTTTTTGGAGAGCTCAGATCTGCAGCTGAGATACTAGTATCTATCGTTTAAAAGTTATAGCCAAAGTAAATGAAATAAAAATTTGGCATTTTTGTGTAAAATCGGACAAACTCCAAGGTAAAGGTCAAAAAGTCAAATTTGGTGGTACTCAAAGTAAAAGTCTTGTCACAAGGAATATACACATATTGAATATGAAAGACAAAGCTACAGTAAATGAAAAGTTATGGTAAAGGTTAAAGTTTTTGCGGAGAAACAACCCGGGAGATAGACAGACAGACATAAAGACGGACACGATAAAACTTTTCCCCAATCTTGAAACAGGGACATAAAAAGAAATGGTCTTCAATTAACTTTTCATATTATGATACAGTATAAAGAAGACGTTACATAAATGAAAATGTTTGTTCTGATTTTCATATTAAATTCTCTGAAAAATATACTCAGAACTGGGTAAAATCGTGGAGTAGAACAAGAAATAAGAAATGTAATGAATACTGTGTGCTAAATCAAAAAATTATGTCTACATGTATAGTTTTTGCATTAGAATCTGTATTAATTTTTACACTAGCCCATAGCTTTACAGAGCATATTTTTAGGTGTTATACCCACCCCACCCCCCTTTCTTATTTAGGAGGAAGTTGATTATCAACAAAAGCAACAAAAAAACTACCCTACTTTTATTTTTCTATAAGGAGGAACTAAAAATAAGCTTAAAATAATCTATTATTCTACTAATTTTCAACTGTTACTCTGCCACAATACTTTCAAGTATACCCTCACCACATTTAAAGTACGGTATGCTTTAAACATGGCGAAGTAAATTATGATATGACTGAACTTGTGTGAAGACTTAACTTATTTTAATATTTTATCTAGAGCCTCTTTTGGTATTTTGAAAGAAAAAGTTTTATTTATGTTTTTTGCTTTTCATTAATTTTTTGTTTGTTTTGATTTAACGTAATTTTTTTTTTGGGGGGGGGGGTTTTTGCTCATATGACTTTTTAACTTTTTTCTTTGTCCTGAGGAAGGGACAGGGCGTCCCCAAAATTTGACAATTTTTATTGTTCGTGTCGTTGGTCATTTTTAGTGCTTTATATAAATTTCCATCCGTGACCTTGTATCTACTTGGTAGATCCGACATTTAGGATATACAGTGTTGTTGGTTATTTAGTGCTTTATATATATATACATGTATTTATATAACCGATATGACGTTTAAAACTTTCAATAAATTAGTTTTACTTTACATAAAATGCATGCAAACCAGAAAAAAAAATCAAGTTCAGTAAACATTTAAGAGAGAAAGACTTTTTTAAAGTATGGAAAATCAAAATCGCCCACTTTCACATTTTGAAGTGACTGCATCACCGAAAAGTTATTAAAGGGTTCAATTATTCATCATACCTAAGATTTGCAAGAATATTGACTAAGCCATACATATTTTTTCAAAGTGCTTAAATGGTCGATATTAACGCACTTTGAAAAGAAAAATTTTTTTTTTCAAAGTGCGTTGCTTTGGTCCCAAATTTAACGCACTTTGATTTTTTTTTTTAAAGTGCTTAATTTTTCAAAATGCGTTGTAACAAAGCTAAAAGTTGGAATGAAGGAAAAATTAATTTTTCTATTAAAGAGTATTGGAGCCTGATTGTTGCATGGTTTGATTTCTAAAAACAAGTGGAATATCATTCTTTAAGCGAACACTATAAGGAGGAATATTACAAAGAAATTTTATTTACTTGACAATTAAAGAATCTCGTTTCACTTTAAAGGGGGTCATTTTTCAATGGGGGTCCATTTTTTATAGGACTAACATATAAAATAATGACCCCTGGGACATTTTTTACAAAAAATGACTTTTTATACGCCCGTCTTAAGACGGGACATATTATGTTATAGGCTTCGTGTCCGTCCGTCTGTCCATTCCTGTCCGGCTCATAACTTGAATACTATTAGGCCTAGGATTATCAAACTTTGTCAACTTATTCTTCTTGGGTAGACGGTGTGTCGCGCACAAAAAGTAGGTCGCTCTGACCTTTAATAAAGATGCTATAGCCAAATATGGAAAAATCCTGTCCGGCTCATAACTAGAAAACTATTAGACCTAGAGCTTTCAAACTTGGCAAAAGTATACATCTAAAGTAGAAGGTGTGTCGCGGGCCCATTTCAAGGTCACTGTGACCTTTAATTTTAGTGAATTTTTTAAAAAAACTAAGTCTTTTAAATTCTAAATTTCATAATCCTAAAAAATGTAAAAATATAGTTATATGCTTATTAAAAACTGTTAAATTAAGTAAAAACTTGTTTTTTCATTATATACTTTACAGCAATCTGTAACAAATGTTTATGCTTTGAGAGGAATTCAGTTTCTCCCATGGGCTTAATTATCAAGCACTGGTCAAGAAGAATTTTGATAGCAGAAATTTGCATGTCAAATTGAGAGAAATTAATGAGTTTATTGTCAGGAGCTAAGAGCATCTCTAGATCTAGTTATCTTAATCTAGTTAATATCTTAATTTATCTCTTGGAGTTGGGTAAAAAGAAATGGCCTCATAGTTGTTGTGTTAATTAAGAGTTCTTGATAGCTAGTCCAGATAAAGATCTTTCAATTGGTGTAATTAATTAAAACAAATTGATGTTTTAGTGTATGCATGATTAAAACTAAATTAGTATTGTACAATATGATTAAAACTAATTATACATGTGTTAATTGAAAAAAACCCATTATATTTCAAATTTTATATATTTGCGACAAATTGCAGTTATGTCTCACTAGTATTATTTGTTATAATCAATCCCTACACTGTAAGTCTCTTAGAGATGTATAATAAGAAATTGAAAATAGATAATTGAAATCTGTGTCAATCTGTTAATCAAGGCTACCTGATTTTCTTGCATCCTAACCAATTTATGATTATTGAACAATATTTGACGGGCGTATCATGCTGTGGCGGGGCACTTTTTTTACGGGTAGGGGGTCATAATTTGTCTTAAAATTGCCCCCCAGAGACACGTTTGTCCCTGCGATACCGGAACAGCTTACAACCATACCGAACCCTTAATTTAGAATATCAATAAAGGACCACTGAAAGAAGTAGAATTGAGAAAAAATATACAAAATTACGACTTACAAATTCTTTGATCAGAACTCTATAAATCTTATTGCTACAACCTAAATGGTTATTTAATGAAAAAATGCTAATTCAGAGAATCTGCGTCTCCCCACATAGGGAAAGAAGTCACCACTGAGGTCGCTCATGGGTGCGGTCTGATGATCTCCATGGATGGTAAGGGCACCACACACACCATACTTGTCTTCAGTCTACTCCTAATGTATACTCCGTCACTCAAGGTCACTGTGTCCCAACGTGGGCCCAAATGTAACAGGGGGTATGGCAAGGAACACAACTCCTTAGGGTTCTTTAACTATTTTATTCACAGTGGAGTGACTTTATATAGTATACATCAATTTTAATACAGCACTGTAAATATCATAAAACAACAATAAATAGGGTGTAAATATCACACAATAATGTTCAATATTACTTTACATGTAAATAAAATAATAGATTATCATCCTAAGTTTAAAAATTATATAAAGGGGATAACTTTGAAAATTAAAATTTTTAAATTTCTAAAAAAATATAAAAAATATAAAATAAAAACATATCAATTTACCCTTCTGTGGGAACAGGCTTTCCCAATAAATTGTCTGACAAAATGTATATGTCTATATGAATGATGATCTGTAATTTAATATAATAATGTTTAAAAATATTATCTATTAAAAATATACAAATTGCTCACTTTGAACAATATAATCAAAAATATCTTTGATCATCATAAAAACACATAATCTGATTAACATCAAATTACTTCTAGAAAATACTTCATATTTATAATCAATAATAAATATGCATCATAAAATAACTTCTCTCAAAATCATTCATTCACTTTAGTAATTGCAATGGATATAGCTTTAATTTGCATACTATAGGATAAACATTTAAAATAAGAAAATATTAGTAACTTACCAGAGGAGGAAATCTTAGTCTCAAGTCAATGTGTAAAGGTCTAGTCTGATCAACCCATAGAACAAAGAATGGTCATAACAAAGCGGGAAAAATCCTCCAACCCAAAAAAACCAATCGAATCCAACCTTTCAAATCAATGACCAATAAAACCCAAAATAACAATAACCACTTCCAAAATACCTGATAATGCCCCGGGGTATATATACAAATATATACACTATACAGGTAATACAGGTAAGGGAGAACTAAGGAGTGGATCTAAGTTTTTAATACGTAAAATTCAATATTTTTCACATTAACAATGAAACATTTGAAGTTAAATTAGATCGGGATGCTGTAAAACGATAAACCGTAACCTGACTTCTAAGATAAAAATCATAAACATTTTAAGATATATGTTTATTATGTTAAACTAATGTAGAAAAACAAACAAAAAGCAGTTTAATTGCATTTATTTTAAAATTTTACTAGCGTACTCTAAAGTACTCTATCATACTAGCGTACTCTATTTAG
>NW_026935074.1:0-6300 GCF_032062105.1 Saccostrea cuccullata
AGTAGGTCCCTCACTGCTGAATGGCCGTAAGTACTGAGTGTAGGACAAAGTTAACAGCTCACCAACGCCCAGTGTTGGCGGTGGCGTCTCAAAATTATAAGTGAAAAAATTCTGACAGGTACCAATTACATTAAAATTGATGCTCAAAAGAAATTTAACATGGAATTACGAGGGCTGATCCAAAAGTAATTTACAACTTCAAGAATATTCCTACTAGTCGAGGTACAACAACAAAAATAGACATGATGTAATCTAAATTTATTTCAAAGCAGATCTGAAAATTTCAATTCAAAGTGAAAAATACTTTTAAAAGTATGATATTATATACAATGTGTGAATTTGGTAGTCGCCATATCTAAATAACGCCATGTTATGGATACGCACCGTCATACCTTAAAACGTTTCCCGATTAAAAAGATTTTCGAGTTTCAAATACGTTCACAATTTTTTTTTTCTTAAATTAATTCTTGGTAGGCATTGTACATTCATTCCTTTCATAAGTTCATTGTCAAAATTCTTTGAACAGTTTCACAAATCTCTTACGATTACATTAGTCACCATGTAAAAAGTTTCCTTCTGTCATCTCTTCTTCCAGTCTTCCTGACTTTTTATAATAATTCAATGACCAATCACACTCCCTAAAATCACTAAAATCTTCTATAAACAAGACTCTTCTTACTTTTTTAAGGTCACCTCAGTAAACTCACATGACCTCGTCGGACGCCCGCCGTTCGTCCTGTGTTAACATTTGAACATTTTCAGCTTCTTCTCAGCAGCCACTGAACCAATTTAAACCAAATTGGGCACAATGCATCTATCGGTGAAAGGGAACAAGAATTGTGAATTTCATGGTCCGTGCCCTCCCACCCCCTTGGGCTAGATGGACGGGACCAAAACCACTAAAGTTAATGCAATCTTCAAAAATCTTATTCTTTACTCCTGGACAACAAACAGTCAAACTGTTAACCTGATTGTAATCAGTATTGAGTCTTCTACCAAAATTGCGTAATTCATGGCCCCTTGGTCAGGGGTTCTGGTGTTAGGACGGGCTCAATAGATTATATAATTAAATTGCATTATTTCTTTGAAAAGCTTCTTTGCTCCTTGGCATTAAATAAAATAACCAAGGACATAGTTATGTTGAATAAGGCTGCCTCTTGCTAAATGTCATGGCCCCTTGGTCAGGGGCTCTAGTGTTAGGGTGAGGCTCTATTGTTTATAAAGTTAATGTACATAAATTCTTTGAAAATCTTCTTCTTTGCTCCTGGGTATCAAATAAACTAAGTGCAAAATTATGATAAGCGAAGATGTCTCTTCCAGAATTGTGAATTTCATGGCCCCTGGGTCTGGGGTTCTGGTGTTAGGGTGTGACTCTATTGGTTATATAGTGAAATTGCATAAATTCTTCGAAAATCCTCTTCTCTGCTGCTCGGTATTTAATATTTATTCAGCTTACCAAGTAAAAAGTTATGATTTGCAAGAATGTCTTTTCCAAAATTGTGAATTTTATGGCCCCAGGGTAAAGGTTTCTGGTGTTAGGGCGCAGCTCTGTTGATATATATTGAAAAAATGTTAATTCTTTAAAAAATCTTCTCCTCTTCTCCTGGGTATTAAATAAAAAAACTCTGTACATAGTTATGACGAGAAAGGATGCTTCTTCTCAATTTGTGGATTTCATGGCCCCTGGCTCGAGGCTTCTGATTTTAGGACGGGGTTCTAATGATTATATAGTGAAAATACATGAATTCCTTGAAAATCTTTTCCTTTTCCTTATTTTGCCTTAACTTTTTATTTTTAGGGTGATGAGACACGCTTTATATATTTTTTTATGCATTTGTCTTTCTCATCCTAAACATTATTCTTTAAAATGTGACGTTTAGATGTGACCCGCGGCACCCACAATGCTTGATGTTTTAAACATCAGTTTATAAAATTAATTTAATTTAACGTTATAAGACAAAAGTTTCGATGTTAATTAAATTTATATATGTGCATTTGTACAATTATGGTCTCTTTTAGTGTTGAATATGGTTTGTTATTCATCAGAAAAATAGTCATTTTGACCGAGGCATAGCCAAGGTCAATATGGATATTTTTCTGGTGATTAACAAACCATATGGAACACCAAAATAGTCCATAATTGTTTTATTACATAGTCCGAATTTGAATAAAAAAACATGGAATACTGAATGACGACATTACTTTCTTTTACGAAAATCCGTTGTTGAAAAAAAAACATTATGGCACCTCTGTGTTTTCCTTACCGAGTTTCGCTTTGTAAGGCGTCCAAATGTTTAAAAAATAATCCTGAAATAGGTTTGTATAATATTTTTCCTTCTCAGATAAGCAGCTCGCTGCGGCCCTTGTTTAAGGTATTGATTGTGATGTCAGAAGGCAGCTGCACGCGCAATGACCCTCCGGTGAATACGGCCTCAAATCCAGTGAAAATGTACTTTTGTGAACTGTTTACGCTTGTAAGGATTATATAAGGAATATAGATAGACTATATAATAATTTGGTATATTGTATTTGATAATATGACACCAAATACAAAAGATATGGACACTGTGCATTTATATAGACCAAGTGCCTATTGAAATAAAGTTTTTGTTGGGATTTTACCAGATAAACCGTTTCTTCACTGATTATCCTCCTCTGATAGAGTCTTTTACTCAAATACCGCATGTATCATTTATTTACACATGCACGACTTAACTGTGATATATTTTTATTCATTCCTTTTACAGGTTTAGAGCTTATTCAGAAGTTTCCCCTACTATGACACAAAATTGCATCGATATCTGCTGTTCTTTGACGTTAAACAATGTCATTCTTTTTATCGATTTGAATTAGGATTATTGATCTTCTTGAACGAATTTCTTTTAAACGCAACAGCATATTAAGTCATAATTTGGAATGTGAAGCTGTGTTATTCTGGATTGAAAATTCTAGGATTTATTTTCAATTTTTCGTTTTTGTTACATTTTACAGAGAATTTGAATAAAGACATTATCATGTTAATTGAGTTTGATGTTTGTGAATAACTAAATTTTAACCTGTTCCGCGGTCCGATTTTTGAAGTTTTTAATTCAGAATAGGTTCTAAATAAACCAAGATAATTTTAAAATGTTTATTAAAAATCAGTTGAATTTATTGTTTAAATATTTCTATCAAATTTAGCATATAACGTTATATATATATATAATTATGGGATACTTTAAGAAACATAGAGCTGAAGCTTGCCTATCTCAGATCTATGGAGAGGGCTTATATAGGCTATGCCTGCTGCCCAATCCAATTATGTATTTTACATAATAAAATATGTTCAAATCAAATCAAACATCTCAGATTTTTCTACACAAAATGTTTAGGACACTCGTGTATAAAATATATAAATGTGATAGATAGGCAAGGTTGTGTCCTATGTTTTCTGAAACAAAATGTGCCGTAAAATCGATGAAAAAGGAGATTTTCTGGAAATTGACATATTTTTTTCATATCTCTGTTACCCCTGTGCATCCCAAATCTTTAAACAAATTTTCATTTTAGGTAGGGGTAACAACTGGTCTTTTAATCATGAATTGTTGCATCATTCAAGGTCTAAGACATCCAGTGTCAGGGGGCTAAAAATGGATCTTAGCTATCTTACTCTTGCTACAAAAACATTGAAAATAATAATTGCCATATGTTTTTGGGAGTACCGGTTAAATTAATGAATTTAACTACAAAGTCTTTTTCATTCAAATCTTAAGAATTGTGATAAAATCAAATGTGGCGAAAAAAACTACCTTAGCATGGATGCCTTCAAAAAGATAGACTTTTGATTATCTATTATTATTATTAAAATTATCTATTTTTGGTTGTTTGTATCATTTTTCTCTTAAATTTAAAAAAAAAATATAGAAAGGACTGTATACGAAGGATGATCAAAAAGTTCTCGTAGTATATCTATAAAACTACGTTTCAGATCAGAATGATATTGGCACACTTATAATCATGCACATGTACTTTTAATACCATACAAAAAGTAATTATTTTCTCCATCATAGTGGCGACACAATTGGCGACACAATGTGAAAATGACTTCAATATAAAAGGTGACTCGTGACGAAAAAAGGTTGTCACATTCTTACTCGAGCAACGAACGGCTTTAAAATTCAAGGTTTAGCTTGGAAATTCCTTTGAAGTTTTATATAATAATTTGTACAATGTTTATGTTGACAATATACTTTCCAGACGTTCAATCATAAATTGGAATCATTTTTAAAGTTAAGGGACGGAGAGGGTTAAAATGACGTTTTGTAGCCTAGCGTAGGAAAGCTGGGGAAGAGATGTGTCCTTTGTTTGGCAATTTGTTATGAAAGATTGTGAAGTTACAGCTCGAAAACTAGTTGCATGTCTTACCAATGATATCATAATTAAATCCCTTAAACACCATTTACTTAAGACATTAAACATATTTAATATGATAAAAAAAGACATCATTCATACTATACATGTATATCAATATCGGATAAAAGACGTTCCTAATACAGAGGACTCTGAACAAGAAATATCCTAATAAAACCATGAAACATGTATACTAGTCAAAATTTCTAAGTCCCCAGGTAAGTGTTTGTTTTACACAGCTTTTATACTAAATAATTACGACAATACAAATTGATAACTATACAGGATAAAAAGAAGCAAAACAGTTTTTTTTCACTTAATCTAATTTTATTAAAGGGCGCTAACACAAAATGCAGAAAAGTAAAGGCACCCTAGAATTAAAAAATCGCAACGTTCAATACTTTTTTTTATCCTCCATTCACACGAATTAAGATCTAGACAACTGTTTCTCAAAGATTTCCCAAAATTAAGAAAAATCTTTATTGAAGGTTATTCCATGTATGGACTAACTCGTCCTCTATAGTTCAGCTTGATTCTGCTCCTGGAAAAGCTCTCACTCTCCGGTCCATCTTGTCCCATTCATGTTCTATGGGGTTGAGATGTGGATGACATTGAAGCTTATCGAAATTGTTTTACCCGACAATATTAAGCCTACAGTACATAAGGTCTACTTACACGAATTTCTCACTCTTTCAGTCTGTTTTTTGTACTTTGGATAATTAAGGAGAATTTAATTAATTTTTAGTAAGTGCAGAGAAATTGCACGAGCAGATAGGTTCCTTCCACAATTATAGTGAGTAATTCTTATGCAGTAGCCCTGTTGATGCGTTGCAGAACGTGTATGCGACTTGATCATGGGCACTTCCGGTTCCGGTTTTAGTAAATTTCCGGTTAAACATTAGGCTGGTCTAGTGGTATTTGTTGAAAATCTAGCAATTTTTAATAATTATAAGGAATACAAATATGCTTTGTGCATCACCCTAACGGTATTTTAAAGGTTTTAATTAACATAAACAAATACAAAGGAAGGAAATACAACTCTCCTTTAATACCACCAGCTTCGACCTTGTCAACTTCACTTGCACATTGTCGTTCGTACATACACGACATTTTAAACAAGCTTTTTTTTCTGTTTTTCGTAAAGAACTTAAGATGGAGAACACATGTACATTTAAATAAATGAAAGATACACCCGAAAACATATGAAACTCGCACTTCATGCTTTTTAGCAAAAACGGTCATGGTTGATTAATTATACATTCAATTCCAATTTTTTTTGGCCGTAACAGATAATCATCGAAAATGTAAGTCAAAATTGTGAACAATTAATTAATTAATGTTAAGGTTTTTGAATACTTAAAATAATAAAAGTGGGGACTTAGAAATTTTGACGAGTATATTTCCGAGATTCGGTCATTAATGACAAATGGACTTCGTGTCCTTGTTATAAAAAAATTACTTGCATGGTAAGAAATATGATCATGAGATTCAGGAAATATTTTAGCGTCTGTGAACAGAATGCTTTAGAGCATCTCACGTGACCGCCTTGATCACGTACGAGAGGCTATCAAAAAGTTCGTGGACTAGTGCCATAAAATTAAAACCGCTTTGGGTACATGAATGAATTCTAAAATATATAGTTATCATCATCTTTTCTATATATAGAATAAATCACAAATCATAAAATTTATGTTTTAATAAATTAGTAATGTTTTGTAAGCAGTGGTTTGTCCATGCGGTGCAACCTCGAAAACGACGGGTTTTTTTTCGACCTAAGTGTAACTTAGTAAATCTATTGTGATATGAACATTTGACAACCAAATACCCCGTAAATTCAGGTACGTCTTGGGACATTATTGTTCTATGAAATATTAAATTTTTACCTCATTCTGGAGTTCTACGAAATTTTAT
>NW_026935075.1:0-6325 GCF_032062105.1 Saccostrea cuccullata
TTTACTCAATGAATTCAAACAATTTAGTACTGGTAGATGTATCTTTTCAACAAAATGAAAGCATGGTAAGACTAAGTTCTGCAAATCTTCTCATTTTTGAATTGACATATATTTTCTACTTTTGTTCCTCTTATGAAAAATCAAAAGAATTCAAAGATTTTTTAAACTCAAGGATTTTGTTACAAATATTTTTTTCCTTGATACCTGTTGATAACTGCTGCTTTCCATGTAACTTGGATGATTGTCTGCACTGAGTTCCACCGTGCTCCCCAATTTCAGCAGAATACATCTGCTTCATGACTAAGCTGTCTGGAGTAGCCTCGTTTTGGCTCTCAGGGGTGGTTAAAACACTAGACAGTGCGTTCTTTACCCTGACTCACCAATCTCCTTATTCTTTGTAATAAGCTGCTTGTGTTTGGTAATCAAGTCTCGAGACTCTTGAATCAATTGGTCCAAGTTAGCGAACTTCTGGGCCACGAAGCTCTCATCCTCCTCACCTTGGCTCAAGGAAGACGAAGTGTTCCTGCCCGATTTATCAGACATGTTCTGCGCCCCGGGGCTATCCACACTGTACTGACTCAGGGAGGAATCAGTTTTAGCATGGACATCAGGACTGGACTTGAACGAAAACTGGGTCAAGGATCCCAATGCTTTAGATGGATAGTCTGTATTCACTGTTATCTGGGTCAAGGACAGGTCATCCTTAGAGGATTGGTCAGTGGTGGTCACAGTGAACTGACTGAGAGACGACTCATCAGGAAGCTTAGACAGAATATTGTAATCCGACCGATTACTCTGATCCGACGTCTGACTCTCTCCCACCTCTGAGACCCGAGAAAGGCCTCCGTGACCCGAGGCCCTGGTGAAGGCTAAAGGCTGGGGCGGGGACTGATGTTCAGAGTCATCCATGTGAAGTGAGAGGGCTCGGAATTGTCCGTCTGACCGTGGAAATGTTGAGGATCCAGCCTGAATTTCTGTTTCTTCTGGAGAAGTCGTGAACTGAGATATTTGAGACAGTCTTTTTGTAGACGGTTGTACTGATTTATAATTGGGTGTACTGGCATAGTCTACTTTACCACTGACATCATAAGAATGAGCCTCCGGAGAGACGAATTCCCCTAAGTGTTATCCGGTATAATCTGAACACGGCTCTGTCCAATGAAATCAAACTCCCTAGTTCCCATGGTGCTATTATCCATCTTTAAATCCAAGTAGCTGCTGGTGCTCTCGGATGTGGAGGCCAGACTTGCTGGATTAAGTTCACTGTCCTTTTCGTGTGGAGACACTCTGTTGTTTCTGCCATTGTCTTGGCTGCTCGGCGAGACCTCCGAGGAGATTGGGTACTGGGAGAGCTCTGATTCCAGTCTGCCGGCTGGGGACAAAACGCCTCGATCTGATTTATCGCTGGACTCCGATATTGGGTACTGCGACAGATCCATGTCGGAACCAACCTTGACAAATTCCATAGAAACTTTGCCCTGCCTCATGTGAACGACGTTGTAACTCCTGTCCACAGGGGCAGTGTGTGGAGCATTGTCTGCTGACTCCTTCACTGACCTGGAATTCGATTCAACGGAAGCTCTCTCGGGTTGGAGTTTATGAAATGACACAAGTTCGTCTGCCCAAGATTTAGAACTTCGGATTGATCCGTCGGTGCTGTCACTTTGATTTCTGGCAGCTTGAGTCATTGGAACTCCGGACAATTTTTCTGAGCCAGGTGTTACCATGGAGATTGATCCAGGAGTTGTAGAGAGAGTTGAAGATACATTCAGTTCTTCCAATGCTCCTAAAACCAATAATATGTTTAATATTGAACATGAAAAGATTTTCAATTAAAAAATATAAGACACCATTTCTTTCTTACATATTAAAAAATTCTATGCTATTTAAAGATGATTTTATAAAAAACAAGAGGCCCACGGGCCTTATAGGTCACCTGAGCATTCTGCAACAACTTTCCAGTTATTGAATTTGATTCATGTTTTAAGCCAGATGCTATATGGCATTCACAATTTTGAAAGAGGCACCATTGATCATCATAACAATACACTTAGCAGTTGCTTAGCTTGGTTTATTGATTTAAATATGCCCAATAATAAGTTCATAGGATCTTCATGAACGTTTCATGAACATTTCATGAATAAAATTCATGAAAAATTCAAGGTAATTCATGAATTATTCATGATCACCTCGCAGGGGTACTGAATACCCATACGCAAGGTAGGGGAAAAAAAATGCATTCCAACTAATCAGTAATATTCAGCAATAATCAGTAATGCCCCTAACACTGTGAAATAAACCCCTGACCCTAGGTCCACACATTGCACAAATTTTAAAAAGGCACCGTTAAAATTGCCTATCAAAAAATAAATAAATGTTTTATAAATACAAAGGAGCAGATTTCAAACAATTAATTCATTTTCAGTATATAAGTAGAGCCCCACATCCACCCCTGACCCTGGGGCCTTGAAATTCAAAATTTTGCAAGATTAGGGCCCTTGCTCATCATAACTATTTAGGTAGTTCATCTGCTTCATACCCAGAGACAGAGAAGAAAATTTTCAAAGATTTAATGTATATTCACTATATAATTAGAGCCCCCCCCCCCCCCACCCCCACACACCATAACCCCTGACCCTGGGACCATAAAATTCACATTTTGGTAGAGGCACTCTTGCTCATCATAACTATGTACTTAGTTAGTTTATTTAATACCTAGGAGCAGAGAAGAAGATTTTATGTATTTTTACTATATAATCAATAGAGCCCCACCCTAACACCAGAACCCCTGACCCTGGGACCATAAAATTCATAATTTTGGTAAAAGCCCTCTTGCTCATCTTAACTATGCACTTCGTTAGTTTATTTAATACCTAGGAGCAGAGAAGAAGATTTTCAAAGAATTCATGTATTTTTACAATATAATCTATAGAGCCCCCCTCCCCCCCCCCCCCAACACCAGAAGCCTTGACCCAGGGACCATAAAATTATTAACAATTTTGGTAGAGGCACTCTTGCTCATCATAACTATGCACTTAGTTTATTTAATACCTAGGAGCATAGAAGGAGATTTTCAAAGAATTTGTGTATTTTCACTATATAATCAATAGAGCCCCCCCCCCCTAACACCAGAAGCCTTGACCCAGGGACCATAAAATTATTCACAATTTTGGTAGAGGCACTCATGCTCATCATAACTATGCACTTAGTTAGTTTATTTAATACCTAGGAGCATAGAAGGAGATTTTCAAAGAATTTGTGTATTTTCACTATATAATCAATAGAGCCCCCCCCCCCCCCCTAACACCAGAACTCTTGGCCCTGGGGCCATAAAATTCACAATTTTGGTAGAGGCACTCATGCTCATCATAACTATGCACTTAGTTAATTCAATTTATATCTAGGAGCAGAGAAGAAGATTTTCAAAGAATTCATGTATTTTTACTATATAATCTATAGAGCCCCCCCCCCCCTACCAGAACCCTTGACCCTGGGGCCATAAAATTCACAATTTTGATAGAGGCACTCATGCTCATCATAACTATGCACTTAGTTAATTTATTTAATATCTAGGAGCAGAGAAGAAGATTTACAAAGAAATCATGTATTTTTACTATATAATCTATAAAGCCCCCCCCCTACCAAAGTTTGACCCTGGGGCCATAAAATTCACAATTTTGATAAAGGCACTCTTGCTCATCATAACTATGCACTTAGTTAGTTTATTTAATACCCAGGGGCAGAGAAGAAGATTTACAAAGAAATCATGTATTTTCACTGTATATAATCAATAGAGCCCCGCCCTAACACCAGAACCCCTGACCCTGGGACCATAAAATTCACAATTTTGGTAGAAGCACTCTTGCTAATCATAACTAACTACTTAGTTGGTTTATTTAATACCCAGGAGCAGAGAAGAAGATTTTCAAAGAAATAATGCATTATCACTACCTACTTATTTAGCCCTGCCCTAGCACTAGAACCCCTGACCCCAGGGCCATGAATTTCACAATTTTGGTAGAGGACTCAATGCTGATTACAATCATGCAAATGGTCTGACTGCTTGATGTCCAGGAGTAAAGAAGAAGATTTTCAAAGATTGCATTAATTTTAGTGGTTTTGGCCCCACCCCTCAGGCCCCAGGGGGGCAGGGATCATGAAATTCACAATTTTTGTTCCCTTTCACCCATAGATGCTTTGTGCCAAATTTGGTTGAAATTGGTTCAGTGGTTGCAGAGAAGAAGCCAAAATGTTCAAAAGTTTACGAACGACGTACGACGTACGACGAACGACGACGGACGAAAACAGATAGCAATAGGTCACCTGAGTTTACTCAGGTGACCTAAAAATTCCAAATTTTACCCCCAAAATATTGAACATTTTTTATTGTCAATTTTTGGGGGAAGAGCTTCTAGTAATCCTTCATTTAAAACTGGCAATAAACACAGTAATTTTGTATAAAAGCTTTTTACCAGTAGAGAGAGAGTCTGGTGTGTAGTTCATCATCTTATACGAGTCTGCCGAATCGTCCTCCTTCAGGTTATAAAACACATCATTAGTTTTCTGTTTCAGCCTGTCCAGTACCCCAGGGGAGAACTCTGATGCCCTCGCCATCACCTCGTCTAGCTGGGCCGTCTTATACCCTGTGTCCTCGGCTGGCCGTCTGTCTGTCGGTGTTATGGCTGGTTCTACGCGAGGTGGTGGCTGGTTGCTTTCTATAGAGCTCCGCTCGGTGGAGGACAGACTGTGGCGACTGGATGCCGCCACTCCGGAATGTCTAGCACTAGAGGGGGAAGTCTCAACTTCCTATGTAGTAAAATACAATAACGAAAACATATTTTAAACATAGAAAAATCAACCAAGACTTTGAAAGACAATTTACATTTAAATACTGAGAAATTCAGATCAAATTAAAGGACTTACGTGAATAGTACTAAGTTCATGAGGCCTGTGGTCTCCTAGTAGTGTTGCCATTTTATTGGGAGGGGCTAACCTTTGACCTGGTTTATCAGCCAAGGGTGACTGGTCATCGGAAAACTCCAGTTCAGAAGAATCTTCTAAAATTGAGATATCAACTCTGAATTCTCTTATTTTAATCCAAATGCATACAATTTTTAAGCATAAAAATATTTTCAATAGAGGAAAAGAATAATAATCCAGAAACTTACCCTCTGAGTCTAGTAGAGGATCTTTAGGGGGTGCCAGCTGTTGAGGTGGTAGCTTTCTCTGCACCACCTGATGGCGCTGTAGGATCTCCTCCTTCTGTCTCTGTATGGCCTCTAGCTGCCGCCTCAGCTCCAGCTGTCTCTGCTCAAACAGGTCATTCCTCTCCTTGGCGGTGCTGAGCAGTGAGAGATCAGACTCCGCAGTCGTGGACCCGCATCCCTCCCCGGTAATGCTGGACTCCCTCTCTCTGTGGAGGAGGACATGGTGGTGTCATTCAGGTCCGTGGTCTCGTTAGCGGTGGTTGAGCCCGGGCTTGGTTGGTAGAGGGGCGATCTTCCTGGTTTCCCTGGCGTCTCGTGGATTGTATCATCAGCATCGAATGGCAGGGACTTCCTCACTTTCTGAAATTTATTTTTCCCATTCTCTGCTTTGGCTTCCGAGGGTTGCTGTTCTTCTAATGGTCCAGAGAGTCTGGCAGAGTAGTAGGGGTTACTTGCTAACTGAGATAGAAGAGAGGTCATGGCAGCCCTATTTGGAGAGAGAGTTTTTGAGGTCAGAAGCTTAGGTTCCCCTTGACTGGTTACTTGAACATCTTCACTGAATCCATTTTCTGCCGGCTTTACAGAGCCATCCACTGGAGACTTGAACTCTAGCTGAGGAAACCTTTGGAGAAGTTCCTGTCTTCGTCTCTCAATTTCTGCCCTGGTCTGAGCCAGGACCCTCTTGCTCTGTTCATGCTTGAGTAGAAGTTGTTGCTGATATTCTTTCACTTTCTTCATGTGTTCTGCTTGTAGTTGTGACTGTGTTGGAGCTGTCATGGAGATTGTGGAGGGAATTGGCAGTGAAGGGGTAACGAATGTTCCAGGGGCCCCAAAACGAACCATCGTTGGCTGACTAGCACTCACGTGAGGTTGGACGGAAGCAGCAGTTGTGACAGAGGGTGCAGAAAAATATGAAAATGGTGGGGCGGTCTGAGCATTTGGTATGGATGAACTGGATGGAATGGCATACTGAGAAAGAGAGGGGGGCTCCACCCAGCTGTGAGAGGAGACCGATGCCATGGAAACCTGAGAACGTATGGACTGAGGTGGCTCTGCCCACATCTGCCCATTAAGAGTCGTCTGCCCATTCAGCAAGGATGGCCCACTTGCTAGTGGAA
>NW_026935076.1:0-6316 GCF_032062105.1 Saccostrea cuccullata
CCTTGACCATGGAGTTTGACTCACACTTACACAAAAATTCCAAACTTTTACGTTT
Source organism: Saccostrea cuccullata (assembly GCF_032062105.1). Taxonomy (NCBI): domain Eukaryota; kingdom Metazoa; phylum Mollusca; class Bivalvia; order Ostreida; family Ostreidae; genus Saccostrea; species Saccostrea cuccullata. The sequence continues at coordinate 56 of NW_026935076.1, forward strand.
GCCATAACTTTTGAACGATAGATACTGGGACTTCCATACTATACGTATATATTCTTAGGTACAACAAGACCTCCCATTGGGAACCAACAGCTTTGACTTCTTGACCTTGATCTTAGAGATTTTTGTACTTTAAAAGAAACGTTAACGTCAGCTGTAACTTTTGAACGGTAAGGACTAGGTATGGCACGCCAAATTCACAAAAATGAGATAAACCTAGTTTCACATTTGATAAACTAGGTTTATCGACTGTAAACTATAGGTTACAAACCGTAAACTATAGTTAACGATTCGTTAAGTATAGTTTTCATCTGTAAAACTATATTTCATTGGCGGATCCAGAGGGGGGGTTCCGGGGGTTGGAACCCCCTTTATTTTTTGCCAAGTAGAGAAAGAGAGAGAAAGAAGGGGAATAAAACGTTTCCTGAGAGTAAGTATTTGTACGTCTAACTTAAATATGTATTGAATAGATAGATTCTCACACATTTAGTTTTTCCATTCTCCTTCACTATTACGTTTTATGAGTGAATGATAGAAAATATTCTACTTCTTTTTATATATCTTATATATAATATGTAACATGCGAGGTTAAATTTGATATTAGATTCCCGCGATCTTAATTTGGCTGTGTTGGCTATATACAAGAAGGTGCCGTTTTATTTTAACTAAATCTTATGAAGGAACTAAAATTTAATTCATTGTTTTATACCCAACCCAAAAAGAATTTTCAAATTCTTTAAGAAAATTCATTCTACTCTTCGGAAATGTTGTAAATCCATTCAGTTTTGAGGCTTGAGTAGTTTTTTAAATGTGTTAATTTTTTTATACCGACTCTGGGTACCTTTTCAAAGAAAAAAGGACGTAGAACAAAGATATTATTTTCCACAATCTTATATTTTAACATACATGTGTGTGTGATTCCTTGCCTGAGAGTGTGTAAGGGGGGGGGGGGTTAGAGGGACACAACCCTGGACCCCCCCTTTCAAAAATTGCTGGATCCGGCCCTGTATTTAACGGTTGTTAACTATAGTTTACGAATGATAATCTAAGTTTATCTGTCTGTAATAAGCGTTAACAATAGATTTTGTTGATAAACATAGATTCACATTTGTAAACTATAGTTTACAATCGTAAACTATAGTTAAGAGTTGTTAATCATAGTTTCACAAATTGTGAAACTATATTTATCAGATCGTTAACTATAGTTAACGGTTTGTAAACTATAGTTTACAAGTCGTGAAACTTTATTTATCAGATAATCTATGTTTTGCAATCGCAAATGATTGTTTCCGGTGTTAAGTATAGTTTACGGTTGTGAAACATAGATTATCGCGTTAACTATGGTTTACAGATGTGAAATATAGATTAACGTTGTTAACTATAGTTTACGGTTTGTAAACTATAGTTTACAACCGATAAACCTAGTTTATCGATTGTGAAACTATGATTATCTCATTTTTGTGAATTTGGCGTGCCATAACTAGGGCTTTCATACTTCACAAATTTAATCCTTGTGACAATACCTTTCATTGGATACAAAGAACTTTGACTCTTTGACCTTAAACTTCTTTTTAAAAACTATAACCTTGGCCATAACTTTAAACAAGAATAGATATGGGTTACCCCATATCCAAAGATATTCGACTGTTATATTTAATATGTTTAACAGTGTTTATAATGACATCAATAAAAAAAAACTGCACTGTCTAATTATGGAACTGTTGTAAATATCGTGATTCCATAGCATTACGGTCACCCAGTCTCCTAACAAACAGTACACATAGGCCTACATGTACCTGTAGCCTTGGTCTACACACGTGCAATGGAACTGTCACACGCATCCAGCGAGCTCGGAGAAACACGTTTTGTTTTGCCGAGAAGTTACGGTGTCAGACAAAACTTTTCTTTTCTTAATTAGATCATATAAATACGAATTCTGATTAATAAAAATTATACAATCCCTGTTGAACTTTATATAGTTTGTTCTAACATTTGCATCTGCAACAACTTGTGTTTAAAATGGCCGGGTTGGGAAAATCAGGACCGGTCGGAAAATTCTAAACTGAAAACATGGAAAACCTTTTTTGTTTTGAAAATAACTGAAATATACTAATATATTTGTCGCAGAAATTACTTACATTATTCAAGTTCTATATATAATGGTATGCTGAACTTCAACACGAACCCGAATCTCCAACCCATGCAGTTCTCGTTTTGCCACACATACCCTACAGTTTACAAAGTGTACACACGAGCAGGCCAGGGATTGAAAATTCCGTCATTTAATAATACACACACACAGAATGATTAATTTTTTCTTTAAGAACAAATTGTATGATAATTAACGGACTATAAACATGTACTTAATACAATTGTTGATATAGTATTATCAATTCATTGGTGAAAAGATATGAATCGAAGAATGACCTAATTATTCTCTGTTATCAAACACGTAAAAAAAAAAGGCTGAGGAGGGAGCGAGCGTAGGAATATTGATATTTTTTATTTGCATTTCGGGGGGAAAGTGACTTTCTAATGATATTTTGACGTTATTTTTTATTTCTTTAACGTATGACATACACAACTTTACTCTTATCATGAACAATAATGTTGTATCTACTTATCATGATGGAATTATTTTGGTCGGACCAATATGTGTGAGCTGCCGCTGAATACAGTTATATATCTTGCAAAGATAGTATGCATTGATCGAATATATAGAAAAGGTTGGGGGAAGGGCTTTCATACTTCACATATTTAATCCTTGTGACAAGACGTTTCTTTAGAAACCAACAACTTTGACCCTTTGACCCCGACCTAGGAGTTTGACATACTTTTAAAAATCTAACCTACACCATAACTTTTGAACAGGTGATACTAGGTTTTTCATACTTCACAATATTTCTTGTGACTAATTTGCATTTGAGAAAAGTGTAATCTTTGCTATGTGGCCATACAGGGGCATCCGTGTTTCACAAACACATCTTGTTTTTGTTTATATTTACATCAGTATGAAAAAACAACATTCCAGGTAATAAATTAAAGAAGTTAAATATTGTATTATAAATGTATATGACTGATGGAACAGTCATTGTTAAAAAAATCTATATGCAGCTTGCTTGCTAAGTGTCGTTTATGGACTGATTAACGGCAATGATCTTCGTAAGAAATATTTTAAAGGAAATAATATTCAGTGGATGTAAATATTTGATAAATAGCAAATTTGATACATCCTAAAAAATTTTTACAGCAGCAAATAACAAGGAAGACAATCACGCAAAATCCTTTGTAATATAGATGTAGATCCATTCATTATATAATCCGGATATGGGCTACATACATGTACGTCAGTGTCATCAAGTATCGACTACAATAATGCGATGGCGACGAAGCGATTATACAGATGTTGTTGCTCATTGATGCATTAGTGAATTATCTTCAAAATCATTTGACACAAAACATATATAATTTCTGCATTTCTGAAATAAACTTCGCAAAATTAAACGTTTGCAGACATTAATTTAATTAAAAAAAAAAGGGGGAGCAAAGTCATCCTCATAGCCCTCAAAATTCTCGTATTTTTATATGTAGTGTAAGAAAACTTAAAGCAAATACAAAGTTGAAGCTGACACACCTGATGTTAGTTCAATAGCAACTGCAAAAGCATAAGATTACTTCCAGATCAAGTCTGTTTAAATTTGTAGTTGTCGAGATTCCATATTCCTTGCAACAACAACAACAAGCCATGATTTAGATACCAGCGTATTTGACCACTTGCTCTTTGAAGTTTGTTCTACTTTTTCCAAAAAATATAACTTTAATTAATTTTGGATATAAACTTTGAACGTTTAGTGATTATGTTTTTATATTTCCATATCTATTTTTTTTCTCTGTGATAACTCTTTGAAAGTTGTCGGAGTTTATTTCTTAATAATTCTGCCGGAATGTAAATTAGGCAGGTCGATAGGTCAGGAACTAAAGAGGCCTAATATGCAAGCAAATCTCGTGCGCATCTGTCTCTGTGTCTGACGCTAAGAAGGCCAAATATGCATGTAAATCTCGTGCGGCTGCCTATGTGTTTGACGTCAGTGGGCGAGGACTATTGAAACTGGCATTGAAGTCCTCGTGTAATTTAAGTCTAAGTCTATGTCTACATTTTTAAAGTCTTAAATCTACAATTTTATTTCACAGTGAAATGGAAATATAAGAAATCACTGTCTAGTTAGAATAGTATGCCAGGGACATCAACGATAGTGGGAAACATGTGATAATTTATGCATAACGGGCTTCGTTATGCAAATTATCCATGTTTCCCACTATCGTTGATGCCCTGGCATACTACACTAACTAGACAGTGATTCCTTAAATAATTCATCTATAGGTATATGTCACTTGTCTAGAACTAATTTCTTAGGTATCAAATTTTTTCATCTTTCGACATTGATATCCGAATGGGTTCAAGACCTTTCATATATCATATGTATATTCGACCTTAAAGGGATGCTTACTCCTTCTAAGCACCTGATCCCACCTCTGGAATTTCTAGTGGTCCTTGTTTTATGCCCTCTTTACATATCTGCATTGTTTATAGATAATTTTGAGATTGGTAACTGTCGTTATCTTTACCCGTTACATTGTGGCAAGGCCTTTCTTTGATACCAACATATCTGACACGTTGACCTTGGAATTTGAATAAATGAAGCCTTCGTCATAAATTTTGAACGATTGGAGCTAGGGCTTTCATATCTTACATGTGTGTGTCTTGTAAAAAGACCTTTCATTTGATACCACATATTTGACCTCTCAACCTTGGCCTTTTAGTTTGACCTTCTTTGAAAATTGCACATTGGCCACAGCTTTGACTTGTGGACTTTTATATACTGTTGATCACTATATTTTCGCGACACCTTCTTTTTGTGAGACATGTATGTTGTACTTATTAATGAAACAAAAGTTTTGCAAGTTATATGTTTTTGTTGTATATAATTCTTAGCAATTCAAATATACGCAAGAATAAAATTTTCAGACAAACTAATGTAATTACGCAAAAAAAACAATTCTTGTGAAAAAAGTGATACAGCATCACATGTGAAAAAACCTTTCTTTGAGTACCTAAATATTTGATCTACTGGTCCTGACCTTGGACTTTGACCTACAGTTAAAAAAAACTTGACCTCGCCCATATTTATTGGTTACTACTTCGTCTTTCAAATTTCAAAAGACATTAACGAATCCCTTGTGACAGGACCTTTCCTAGACTACCGACATTTCGGACTTTTTGACTTGTACTACCAATGGCTTTTTTATTTACTTAAAAATATATGGGGTTTTTTTTTGTTTTTTTTTGGGGGGGGGGTGACAAGACATTTCTTTTGATGTCATTAAAAGAAATTAACAGTAGAATTTAACGTTTTAGTAAAAAAAAAAAGCTTTCAGCATAATAAAATATGGTACCACGACTATAATCTTTTTCTTTAAAATCAAGATGTGTTTGTGAAACAATGATGCCCTTGTATGGAAGCTTATGGCTTGAAGTTTTGACCTTGACATTTGGAGTTTGACTTGCGTCTGAAAAACTTCAACCCTCGCCATTAGCTGTCATCGATATAGGTGTTTCACAAACACATGTTTTTGTTTTTTTTTAATAAATGCTCCCGTAATTGAGTATTCGGGGATATATTTTTTGCCTTGTCCGCCTGTCTGTTTGTCTGCATAAACTTTAACTCTGACCATAACTTTTGATTAGTTATAGCAATGACTTTCAGGGTATATTCGATTAAGCGACACGGGTTACACGAGTCACTAGAGTTGTAAATAAAACAACCTATCTTCGACACGGGTGATCAACCCGTGTTACGCGAGTATATACTCCTCAGTTTACCTGGAGTAACAGGTAAAAAGAATGGCGGGAAGTGAAGTCGCATTGTTAATGCGAAAACTGTTTCTGCATAAATATGTCAGTGTGTGTATTAAAAATTCACAACGTCAATGAAAAAAGTCTGCAATATAATTTTGACACCCCCTTTTTATTTTTTAGTTTTAAGGTCAACCTCTTAAAATTACTGTTGCTATATCATTGACAGTTTTTGATTTTTTTTTAAAGTTTATCCAGCTTTTTTTTTTAATCTGCCTATAATTATTGCCCGAACCTCTAGATCCCGTTTTACAAATGAACTTACGACTAAAACCAAAAACTTATGTTGATCATATTTTTTTTAAAATTAACTGTTATGGAAATTGTTACCAGAAAACAATCTAAATTCT
>NW_026935077.1:0-6384 GCF_032062105.1 Saccostrea cuccullata
AGTTCTGTTCGTTGAACGAAAATCCCGAGAGTAGTAGACGTCACAATACCCTGGTTCCCGTCCCTGTTTTGCTTCATATATTCTACCTTGGCAAGGATGAGACAGGGGCCCGGCTAACGTCAAAAAGTCTGGTTGACGTCACAAAACTGATGACAATGTGTTGAACAGAGGGTTTTATAGTAACTTTACGTTAACACTTAACATTGAAAGCGAATTTGAGAGCGGTGCCGAATTTGAAAGTTTATGTTTATTTCAAAGGTTTTGTTTGTTTCGGTATAATAAACAATTCATTGCATGATAGTGAGGGAAACATAAGACTTATTAACCAAGAAATTAATTCCCCTCGGGCCCAAGCCCTGGGGAAATGATTTTTGGCAAAAATTTTTAAATTTTTCCCCTACTATCATGCAATAAATGTATAATATATATATATATATATATATATATATATATATATATATATATATATATATATATATATATATATATATATATATATATATATATTTTTTAGTAATATTTCATAAAATTTAAAAATTTGAGGAAAACACACTCAAAAAGGTCTACAGATGAAAACAAATTTTAAAGTATTTAACCAGGCTTAAAGTGAATATAAACTTTAAAAAAGTAAACCAAGCCAGGTGAATTTTATCAGGAAAAGCAAAATGGTAAATATCAGCCTATACAGTGTATGATATTGCTGATTTTTTGTCATATTGATTTTCCTCATAATTTCATCTGGCTTGGTATAATTTTCTAAAGATTATTTTACACTTTTAGCACCGGTAATATATTCTGAATTTTGTTTTCACCTGAAACCCTAACTGAGTGTGTTTTGTCCATATTTGATTTTTTTGGTCACCCGAGTAAACCCGGTGTCCTATTGCTATTCGTTTTGTCGTTTGTCGTGGGTGGTTCCTCGTGTGTTAACATTTGAATATTTTCAGCTTCTTCTCTGCAAGCACTCAACCAATTTCCACCAAATTTGGCAAAAAGCATCTATGGGTGAAGGGGAAAAAACAAAAATTGTGAATTTCATGGTCCCTGCCCCCTGGCAACAGAGGGGCGGGGGAAAACCACTCTAATTAATGCAATCTTTTAAAATTTCTCCTTTACTCCTGGATATCAAGCAGTCAAACTGTAAGCATGAATGTAATGAGCATTGAGTCCTCTACCAGAATTGTGAAATTAATCGCCCCAGGGTCAGGATTTCTGGTGTTTGGGCGGGGCTCTATTGATTATATATAGTGAAAAATGCAGTATTTCTTTCAAAATCTTCTTCTCTGCCCCTGGCTATTAAATAAACTAAGTAAGTACAAAGTTATGATAAGTGAGAGTGACTCTTTCAAAATTGAAAAATTTTATGGCCCCAGAGTCAGGGGTTCTGGTTTTAAGGACGGAGCTCTATTGCATATATAGTGAAAATGCATTATTTCTTGACAATCTTCTCTGCTCCAGGGTATTAAATAAACTAAGTACATAGTTATAATTTTAAGATTCCCACAAATGTGAATTTTATGACCCCAGGGTTAGGGGTTCTGGTGTTAGGGTGGGGCTCTATTGATTATATATTGAAAATGCATTGTTTATTTGAAAATCTTCTTCTCTGCTCCTGGATATTAAATAAACAAACTAAGTACATAGTTATGATGAACAAGAGTGCCTTTTCCAAAAAATTGTAAATTTTAGGGCAACAGGGTCAGGGGTTCTTGTGTTAGACAGGTCTCTGTTGTTTGCTTTTAAACCCCTTTGAAAATCTTCTTTTTGGGCTTTTAAATGAACTAATTTTGTATAAAATTATAATGCCTCAACCAAATTTGTAAACCCCCTGTGCCAGGGGTTTTGCCATTCAGTGTAAGGAGGGTGGGTCACTTTTGATTATGTAGAAAAACATTAATTCTTTGAACATTGTGTCCTTTGCTTCTGGGTATTATGCTTATGATCCAAGTTTATATATTTATGAGGAAGAAAAGCGCATCAAGCAAAATACTTAATTTCATGCCCCCTGTGTCAGGGGTATGGGGAGGGGGGAGGGTTACATAGTCTGAAAATAAGTAAATGTTTTAAAACTGCTCTTTGGCATAAATCAACCATTTATATTGAAATAAAATATATGATAGAATTTAAAAATTTTTTAAAAAATGGGGGCCCCGGGGTCAGGGGAACCTTTTTGGGGTGGGGGGGATGAAACACCCGGCGCCGCCCCTCCAACCCGGCCCCCGTAAACATAGACATTCACTTAAAGTTACGATTTGCGAGTTACAATTAAAACTTGATGAATTACGAGCAGTCAGAGGAACTCTTAAAATTCTTACGTGCAAGTAATTTCATGAAAAAAGAAAAAAAAAAACGACAACATAACAAAAAAAACTAAGTAATTTCTGACTTTTTTAAACTTTTTCTGTCTGCTTTCCTTTAACAACAATAGTATTTTGTGTAGACCGAGTCCGATCTTAAAATCACATTTTCCCAAAATTTAAAAAAAAAGATACAATGTAAAAAAATCAATTTGACATTTATATAAGAAATACTTTAAATTTTCAATTTCATTTTTAAGCTCAATATATTCTGTTTCTTATCATAAAATTCAAGCAATAAAAAAACAGTTTAAAATTCAATCGAAAAGGATTTTTAAAAAGATCCTTTTCAAGACAGATGCACATTCTCCACACCCCCTTATAAAAAAGAATAGGCCTAGTGACACAGAAATAAAATTAAACAAAAATTTTTAACTCTATTCCTAACTGATTCTTATTTTTCTTTTTTTTTGAATAAATTAATTGCTGGAAAATGCACACAGTATACGTGAACCCGTGAATTTGTGAAAATAACCGAATTTCTTTAAAATGAAAATTTAGTTACTTATATACTGGGTCGGTCAAAATAAAATCAAACTAACCTTTCTAACTTTTGAAAACTAATATACATATACACATACATGTAAATGTAAACAGAGGCACGTAGAGAACGGAGGGTGTCCCCCTTTTTTGGCATAGATTTTGCTACATACATGTAGTAGATCTTTTTTCAGATATGCTTTTGTTTTAGATCCTTCTCCCTTCCTACATTTTATTGCTGTGAGGTCGGGGGTCCGCAAATTCTAGGATTTGGACATTTTATAATTTTCCTTTACTTGTCAGATTACTCTTGGAAGTTACCCCATACTTGTGTTTGTGTGTGTGTGGGGGGGGGGGGGGGAAATTAAATTTTGTTTGAAATTTTATTTTGCTTTCTCAAGTAAAATTTTTGGAATTTTCCCCCCCACCCCCCCTTTTTTTAAACCATTTTGGGGGACCGCCTCAATATATACAAACTACTATTCAAGGTATACAAGGAGAGTTTTGTCGGTTATTGAATCAGCGCTTGTTAAAGACAATTTGAATCAATTTGGAAAATTTAGATTGAATAAATTTGTGTTATAAAATTTTAAATTGCAAATTGTAAGAGTAAAAAATTTTTCCTGTATTAATATTTTTCCCCATGTTTAAGATTTGAACGAGATCTTCAATACCGAAGAGCTCCACCAAGGGAAACACATTGTAACTCGGATAGATAAAAGGCACATATAGACCAACTTTATGGTGCAATAAAAAGTTTATCTTTCATTAACCATAAATGTTTTAATTGATATTTGAAAAATAGCATTTCTTCAATATAAATCTCCCCTTTAGATTTTAACATCACATTTAATAAAGTAAGACTGACTGACCAAGGGAGGTATACTTGATAATTAAGATACATTTTTTTGAATCTGAAAATTAGAAATGTAAAAATAATACGACATATGCTATTTTAACACAGTTTCGATCGTCATAAAGCATATAAAAATTTAATACATGGTATATAAAAGCTTTATCTTTTTTTTTTAGTTATTATTTACCAATATCCACTATAATTGATCTCTCTTCTTCTCTCCCTTTTCCATGGCAACTAAGACAAATTAGATATATTTTTCTTTCATATAGTCAATCTTTATATTCATTGAAGTTTCACTGAGAAAAAAATCAATCTGAATCCAAGACATTGCTTTATTTCATCAATAAATTATAGCTTAGTTTAGACTGTAACACTGCGTCATAGAATTTTTTTTATCATGTTAATACAAATAACGTGTTTGATTTTCTGATTTGATACTGGTGATTTATCAGTGTCGTTATTCAGCTTTAAATCAGATATCAGTTTTAAACATAATCTCCTCTGATAAAATTCTCGTTTTTATATACACATAAAGATTGCAATGGCGGAAATAGAGTTTTTTGTACTCCGTCATACTGGGGGTAAAGAGTTAATTATGCAAAAAAAGGAGGTAAGTATACGTAGATATTTATATTGAAAAAAAAAACTATCAAACCGAGAATCTCTGTCGGGTTTGATTTACATGTATCCCTAATACTTTTGTCAAGGTTATAAATCCGATTATGCTTTTTTGAAAATTTACCAGTATGCTTTGATAATTCTATAATTTTCATGATTGTGGTTGTTTAATAGACAGATTCATTGAAATCTTTGTTCCATGAACTGCAAGACAAAACAGGAGTAGAAAAGGAATACATTTCACTCGTTATTGCTGGTAAAATGTTCAAATATGAATCACCGGAGATATCATCAGGAAAAACCGTCAAAGAATGTGGAATACGGAAGTTTTCCCGAGTTCAACAGGTTGTTCGGCTTCCTGGAGGACAGGACGACTTCTAAGGAAACTTTCTCTAAAACGTTAACTTTCTTTCTAAAATAACTCAAATTTGATTTCTTATAATTTTTATACATCAAATATATATTATGATGTTTAAAACAAATTTAATTTTTTCCCTTGTTTTGAGTGAATCGTTTACTTTTCACAAATAAATAATTTTAAGAATATAGGAACAATTTGTTTGCATTTATTTATTTTTCCCTCTTTATTTAATATATGACTTTATGTTTTAGACATTTAGATATATCGACGACGCATTGCCAATTAACAATTACTATGGTAATTCCCATTCTTATGTCGATACGATATAACCTGGTGAGCTTGAGATAAAAGATACCACTGCGTCTGGCAGATCTGTTTCATATTTTGATATGTTACTTGAAAAAGACGTTAATGGTAGCCTAACATTCAAGCTCTATGATAAACGTAATGATTTAAACTCGGGAGTATCCCACACTCTATGCAGCAGCATACTTTCATCAATTGCATGCGGAGTTTATATGTTTCCGATGATTCTATAGGCAAGAGCATAATCAATGTAAGAAGCATTTCTAAAACGAGATCTATTATTGACAAAGAGGTTAATAATATAAGAATATCAGCAGTTTCGGTTAAAGTCAGCATCTCTTAAGTTCTATGGCCGATACAATGACCAGTTTCAGCAAATACAATTTGCAAGAGGCAGTCCACCGAAAACCAGGCAGTATTGTATTGATAGGTGGCACATCAAATGTGAGGAATATTTGATATCTTATTGAAAACAATATCAATGCAGTCCAAATGGAGTAATGTAATCGAAGATTTGTTTGAAAATCACTTATTTAGTAAAATTACCTTTTCTTTCGTGTTCTTAAATTCCCCTTTATAAACCATTGAATTTAGGTCAGAAACAAAGAACTGTAACTTCCAACACATTTTTAAGAGGACTATAATTCAGGCTGAACTAAATCAAGAAATATTTCATCTTTCTATTTCAAAAATAAAATCGGTGGAAAAAACACTTGTGAATTATTTTCTGGCAAAATATATAGACGTTTTTATGAAATTTTGCAGTGCAAGAGTTATCTCCCTTGGCCTCGGTAAAACTGCTAAACGCCTTACTATCGGAATCCTAGTACAAAAAATAGAATCAATGCACTAAAGAAAATTATTAAACATAAATAACTACTTTATTTTCAAAATAGAACTCATTTACGACTGCAAACGTAATATTTGGATAAAAATGGGCTGTGTTACTCAGGATGAATCCACGTTTCCATTGATGTATCAGTGACGTCATATACCTGACTAATACTGCGTCACAATCAAATAGTTACAAGACTTCCAGAAAAGTTTGTAAATTCTTTGCGTAAACATGCAAAGAAAAATATTTAAAAATAAGTATTTTCTCCTTTCCTGTTCAATTTCTCTTCACAGTGCAATATCAGAAAATGTTAAATAATTTTTTTTTATTTTATTCATTTCTTTTAATACTAGGATATGCGCAAAAATAATTAATTTTTATAGTGCTTTTATTGAACATTTCTTATGTAATTGGAATGTGAAAGTTTTTTTTCTTCTGATAATCAAGGAATCGTGCATATTTTATATTAATTTTACGCAAAATTTAATTAAACGAAGTTGAGATGTTTACTTCATGATATTTGTAAAATCTTTAATATATTTATCTATGCAGTCAAATAAAAATAAAC
>NW_026935078.1:0-6448 GCF_032062105.1 Saccostrea cuccullata
AGGCATTGCAACATTTAATGATATTTTTATAACTGGACAGCGTTTTATTTTTAGCCATTGCTATGTATGTTTCTGTGCTTTCTGTTAAGCACTTCAATAAAAAAATTTATTGTGCGAAAAAATGATTTATTTTTAAAATAATTAAATAAAGAAACCAAGTTATGGATTTTTTGTTCAGTGAATTAGATATTTCGAGTATTAAATAAAACGACAGAATTACTTTTTTTTTAATTTCAAAAATACAATTCACTTTTATTCCTTAAACTTTACATAAGCACTTATTTACACAATTGAAAATTATGAATGTCCTCAAGGGAATTGTCCTCAGCGTTGATCACAGATAAATTTCGCACAGTCGTAGTAAAATATTGTCGTATTATTCAGTTCCTGAAGACGAATGAAAATTTTGTGTTTTGGTTGTCAAAATATCGTTTGAGTGTGTTGGTGTCTTCGACATTTCAATCGGTATTTCCTTCTTCTTCTTGCATAAGTCGAAAAATTTGTTCAGCTTTACAAGTCTGTCAAAAGCCTTACGAAATTTTGTGTTGGTGAAATAGTAAACCAACCAGTTGATTGAAGGATGTAAATGACCAAAAACAGTGAGAATCAGGTGTGGCTCATAAGGAAATGTGTCATTTCTGTCTATCACTATAATCAAAGCGTATGGAATCCAACACAGAGAAAAAATAACGTAAATAAAAAACAATGTTCGTGCAAGGTTGACTGATTTCTGGTTGTGATCTGCACACGTGACCTGTGTAATTTTTTTCGTACTCTTCCGAACAGTTAAGAAAATCTTCAAGTAAAATATTCCCGTCACGGTAACTGGAATCCAGACTAAAAGGACTGAAAATACCACAGTATAATAATATGTTGCCATGCGGTCCCATATACATTCAAGGCTTTTTCTGTCAAAGGAATGGTCTCCAATTCCCGCCAAATTTAACAAAACGAGTGTAAGACCAATAAGGTATAAGCAAACACACATCGCAATGCATGTGAAAAAAAATCTTTAAAAAAAATTAAACTTTCTCATTTCTAAATTTGAAACTGTGCAAAATACCATATGATAGAAACTGAAGAGAAGGTCTTGGAAAATGGAAACAAAGGGTGCATTTGCATTGAGAAAGTACAGTAAAAAAAATCTGTCTATGAACCTTTTATTTGGATCAAATCTGGAGATTCTTGCATACCTTTTCACTGACTTGGGCGTTACACTCAGTTTTAATGAGTTCCAGCATTTTCTCCAGCCTCTCTATGTCCTTTTGTTTCTCCTCCACTTTGGCCTCTAGCTCCTTCTGTTTGCTCTGCATGGCCGTCTCTTTCTCCCAGATGTGGACGGTCTTCTGTTTCTCAAGGTCTAACTCTGTCTGACACCGAACCAAAGCATTCTGAAAAATAGAAGACACAATGTGTATCTACCAGGTAAAAGAAAAAAACTTTTTCCCAATGTGTATATACATTTCACATGACCAAGCAAACCAATATAAACCTGCAGTACTGTCAGCTAGTCATCATGTTTAAGATGTTAACTCAGTCCAATATTGATTTAAACTTGAGAAAACTACTTGTAACCTAAGTTTTTTTGCTGTGTTCTCAGAAGTTTGTAGACAAGAATTTTCAAACCTGTGTCTCCTCCAGTTTACTGTGTTGTGTAGCGGACTCTTTCAGAGCCTCGTCCCGATCAGACCTCAGCTTACACATCTCTGTCTGGTAACTCTCCTGGGATCTCTCATACACTTCTCTCTGTATAAAACAAAATCTTATTGAGACCAACTCATACTACACCTAAAGGGGTCTTCATATCAATTTTCTTGTCAACGTAATTTTGTTTACCATTTACAAATTTTGAAAGAATGTTTATAAACCGTTTTAAAAATTTAAATTGATAGTGAACTTTGACCTTTTCATGCCACTTGACCCTATCCTCTTGCTGCTCTTCCTTCAGATGGCGGATTTTACTCTCCAGCTCCATGATGGTGACATCCTTCAGCTTCATCTGCTGTTCCTGCTGACCCCTACAAACAAAGCAATATACAAATGATAAGACATCCTAGAGCTGCCTTATCTAATAAGAACAAAAGATTATTTCACAAATAAAATGTTTTAATTCTCATCAGCAAACTGACATAGATTGATGAGTTATCATGCAACATGTTAACTGTTAGAGTAAAAATGTAAGTTTTTAAACATGTCAGCGACTTCAGAGAAAAATGACAAATCTTACCCCTCTTCCTACAATTAATTTAATTTAACCATAATTTTATGATAATAATGGGTGTTTGTAAATGGAATACATTTGGATTACAGACTTTCTTTGAGTGGAAAGACTTACTCAAACATGGCTAGCTGTTGCTGGAGATGATTGACTTGTTTACGTGAGTTATTAGCTCGTTCTTGGAGAGCTAGCATCTGTTTTTCATGCTCACCAGACATACTTGTTATTCTGCAAGAAATTTCATCACAACACACAAGAGTTAGAACTAGTCACTAAATCATTAGTCATCACATGAAAGGGTTCATTTTTTTCAGTTAAAATTGAAATAGTTATTTTGTTTGTCACTTAAATGATTCAAATCTTCTAAATTGAACTTTAAATTATTACATGTATTAAAAGCATTTGGAACACAATTTTAAGCATTTAATAATGAAATGCAAAATATAGCCATTATGGTAAAAAAACAAATTGTTATCACTTCACACAATTACGGGTAAATAACAATGTTAGTTGAACATTAGGATCAAAGAAGACTTTTAGACAGTTATTTAAAAATTTTTGTTAATAGATTTTCTTACTTCCTGAACATTCCAAAAATTTCTGTTTCTCTGCAGGGTTAGAGAGTATGAAGTGTGAAAATATCAGGAAAAGGGGTGAAGAAGTAAGGGAAGGTGTATACAGACACATACATATAGAGCTTTCAATTATTAATGGTATAAATTGACAGTTTTGATGTTAAAAAGTTGCTGGTGCACCTTACACTTGGCAAAGAAATAGAAGGGAAAATAGAACTGAGTGAAAGACATTATGGGATTTAACTTACTTTTCTTGCTGCTCTTTGATAAGGGACTCTTTATCCTGACTGACATTTTGTTTTAAAGCTTTCACCTCATTTTCTAACTGTAAAAAAATATTTGGGATACAGCATTCACATTACACCATCTCCAGTAAACTGATTATTTGTACAACTGTCTCAGTTATTAAATGTCCTTTCAACATAATCAAAATACATACAGGTGACTCTCGATGGCTCGAACTCAGATCTCTCGAAGTTCTCTATCTCACGAAGTGAACCTCTGGTCCCCTTTTTTTGCTCTATATAACTAGCCAATTTTACTCCTGATCTCTCGAACTTCTATCTCTCGAACCAAGGCCTGGGTCCCGTTACACAGATTTCATTGTTTTTTAGCATCTATCTCTCAAAGTTAAGATTGTGCGTGCATGCACGCCAATGAAGCGTGAAATTAATGCAGCTTGTACTTACCTGGATAACAGTGAATGCCTGGGGGTGGCATGGAGGTGTTAATTGGGTGTTAACATAGATGGCACTACATCAGAGGGTCGTCCGTGTGTAGGTATAATTAATTGATTAAAATTAAAAACTATTATAAACGAATTGCTTCGCAACTTATTTTGTTGAAACCAGGATGATAATTTTTAGAAAATATTAAAACGTACATGTCAATAAATTCCGAACTTTATTACAGTACTCTACATAATCCAAGTATGTCAAACGATTGAATACTGATTGCGAGAAATCTGGTGAACACCGATTTGGCATATAGCCGTGTGAATAGCCAAATCGACAATTGGTATTTAGGTTTCATGTAATCATGAAATAAGAACAAATAAATATGCAAATCTTTAGGAAATCGTTTTATTTATTCAAAATACGATCATTGTGTTTGATTTCAAGTAAATTACCTGTAAAATACAATTAAAAACGTGCAGTGACTTTATTTACTTATACTTCCAGTATCTATAATAGTAGAACATTGATGAAGGAACTGAAAATTCCGAAATTATGCTTTGACTTCCTATCTCTCGAAAAAGAAAGCTCGAACTTCTCTTGTGTTCCCTTGAACTTCGAGAGATCAGAGGTAGTAGTATCTTCAACAAACATAGTTGGGGACCGGTCACCCCCGATATGTGCACCTTGTCATGATCGTAAAAAAAACCCCAGAAAGACCCCTAGAGCTTTCATTGTAAATAGTCTTTCAATCTATGTGAAGAGCTTCAATTAACATTCGACTTGCTGACAATCGCATTTTAACTTAATTTTCAAAATATTTATTTGAATGAATCTTATGGAATGTTTATTTATTTACCTTATGCCTCGATCGTATCGAAGTAACTCGAAGGAAAAAACACCATTTGCAGGTTGGGAGAGAAAAGTTTGCAATAGAAAAGTTGAAGTCATAAAATCATTAAGATATATGTAAAATATCCAAATATTATTTAAATCTGTCAGATCCTGTGATATATCTCGAATTTAGTTCAAAAGGGATATATCAAATCAACGTAGGAATGAAAAATGAGCATTGATAATGGATAAAACGACGGCGATATATCAAGATATGCTAAACCGAAGGTCAAGTAACTTCTATTCATGTAGAAGATTTTTGATTCTGCTTCACTCTTATACAAAATTATATCTAAAAATTTCTTAATCGTTCTTGAGTACATCTAATCTACATTACTTTCCGAATACGTTGTTGTACAATACTATCAAAGTTTCTCTTTCATTCTTATAAACATTTTAGTTGTTCTACCCTTGCAAATTCCATCCTTTTGTCAAATAAGATAGAAAGTATTGTTTTAAACTTAGGAAATAAACTGAATATATGGTGTTCTTTTGAAGAAATATCTTAATATAGAAGACGCACAAAGAAATTCACTTTTACATGGATACAAAGTACAACAGGACAAGAGACACAGGAAACCAATGTATGAACTTCGACCTTAGGAACCAACCTACACGATATATATATATATATATATATATATATATATATATATATATATATATATATATATATATAAACTAGCATGTATAATTTCCTAACAAGTTAGTAAGACAAAAGTCATTCAGCATTTAGCGTAATTAAACGCTAATTTAATGAAACAAGACCGTATTGTTATAGTATGTTATGAGTTAGAATGGAATTCTTAATCCCTTTTCTCCCATATCAGTCATTAGGGAGTGTAACACCATGAAATACAACTTTGCAAAATGGATCTATGTATCAGAATTGTCAAGAATTACATCAAAGCAAATAACTACTGTTATCATATTCTCTTAATCATCCATATAAAAAATTCAAAGAGACGGGAGAATGAATAGATAATCTCAATAGTTTGACTGAATTCTTTTTCAGTAAAAAAAATACATATTCTACTTTAATGCGACCGTCCCAATTAAAACGCACCGACTGAAAAGTTTTTTTGCTATGATTATTTTTTTTTTAATGTTTATCAACTTTTACAGAATACAATTTCATCAAAATCCGTTCTTATCAAAACGGCTGATTTTATTCTGCTGTGATTTTCAAGCATTTTTTGGAAACAAAACGTCGCCTACAACATGCGATCACAGAGTAATTTTATTTGCAGGTCTGTAGCGTTATGGTTTTGTATTTTGTCTTTGGCAAATGGTCAAAGACAAATATATAAAACCATTACGCTACAGACCTGCAGCTAAGAGTAATTTGTGTGCAGAAGGATAAAACGTACGCTCAACTAGGACCTTAGGTCCCCTGCTCAGTTCACGACTATCGGGCCTGTTTACTCCGCTACAAAATGTAGTGCGTTGCATACGTAAAGTGAAAATAGAATAAATCGTCATACTGTGAAGCCTTGATACAGTGTAAAAAAAACCTAGAAAATTTATTTTTGTCAAAGGAATAACCATCTCAAGTGTATTAGAAAAGACAGAGGGGGGGGGGGGCTCAGCAACATTAACTGCAATATTATAAGATATATTATATACATGTTTAAGAGTTTAACATTTATGGATTATGTTGGGTGACATGTGGTCTCCCCTATGATTTTTATTATTCCATGTAAGGTTATAGTATCTATATAACACAGTGCCTTACCTCTGATCTCCTTACTAATAGTAAGCGACTCAGAGTAAACGACGCTGACGGTCCAGCTGATCACTATAAACAAGCTAGGGGAGGATGAAGATCTTGCCCCCTACCACCCCCTACCTCTTCATTTTGCTCGGACTTTTCACCAATCCTTTAACATAATGGAATAATTATTTGTTAATAAATTATCTAATGTCTCCTTTGTCTTCCTTATGAGGTCATGCTTCAATAGGCGACCTCATCACTTTAACACTTTTTAGTAAACCCCTGATTTTATATATTGTACAAAGAAGATGTACCCCCTATTGGAAGTTTAGGGCTGCATGGAGTCCCCCTCCCCCTTTTCCCTTAATTTAAA
>NW_026935079.1:0-6417 GCF_032062105.1 Saccostrea cuccullata
GGAAAGATCAGGAGAGTTGTTATGCATATTGTGCATTTTATCTAGTTTGTGCAATATTTTCCAAAATGTTTTGTATCAAGATTATTGTTAATTTCATGACAAATTTTTTGTTTGTATAATTTTTCTTCATGTTTACATAGCCTTCTATATATTTAGACCTGTATGTGTAAGAGTTTTCTATATTGACCATTGAAAGGATATTGATTTACTTTAAGCTGACAGGGGCTTGCTCCCGGTTTCTAATATTTTTTAAAATCATTTACAGTATCAATAAAAAAGACGTTTTATCTTATAACCGCATATGTTTTTTTTAACGAGGCCCGATCTAGTTGAAAATTACGAAAACGGAATGATAAAAAATTTTAATTCTTGGAAATATATTTGTATGTTTTATGCTTAGAAAAATTAGAATGAAATTTTGTTACCTTGCCTTTATTGTAGTGAAATGGGGACATTGTCAAGATATGGACCATTTTTCGTGTTTTTATACAAAATTACATACTAAAACTCTTCAATAAACAAAGAAATTTACAAATAAAAAAAAATACATGATGAAATTCTTTGTTTTTCACATATATCATGCAATTTTCATTCTTCTTATAAAAAATGAAAAGAAAATTGGAGGTAGCCTGTATTGCAGTGAAAAGGAGTCATGTCAAAACACAAAATTTCGGATTTATTCTATCCAACTATGTATTTTATAGGTCACAATGGGTTTACATAACACCAACTAACGATTGCAATACTGTATTAGTTTCTAGAAAATAAATAATTCTTACATTATGAAATAATTTTCTCGCCATGCTTTATTTTTCTCTTAACACGACGTTTTTTACGTGGAAAAAAAGGGGTAGAGGGAAGGGGGGAAAGGCGACAAAATCGTGATTTTAACTAATATCATGTAATATATAGAAAAATTAAATATTTCGGGGTTCAATTTAAATGATTTATAGACTTTTTTTTAAAAAATTGAAGATAATCCATGCATATTTGTAACAAGTTCGCAATAAAAAGAGTGTGTATAACACTTCAACATGTTCAAAGAGAAAGACTAAAATCGTCTACTTTTAGTTGCAGTGTTTGTTTTTAGCTCACCTGAGCCGAAGGCTCAAGTGAGCTTTTCTGATCACATTTTGTCCGTCGTTCCGTCCGTCTGTCTATCCAATCCGTCCGTCCGTCTGTCCGTCTGTCCCGTCTGTCTGTCCGTCTGTAAACTTTTCACATTTTCGACTTCTTCTCAAGAACCACTGGGCCAATTTTGACCAAACTTGGTACAAAGCATCCTTGGGTAAAGGGAAATTTAAATTGTTAAAATGAAGGGACATGTCCCCTCGCAAGGGGAGATAATGAAGAAAAGACAAAAATAGGGTGGGGTCATTAAAAAATCTTCTTGTCGAGAAACCACTGTGCCAGTAAAGCTGAAACTTATGTTGAAGCATTCTGGGGTAGTGTAGATTAGAAATTGTTCAAATCATGACCCCCGCGGGAAGGGCGGGGCCACAATGGGGAATCAAAGTTTTATATAGAAATATATTGGAAAAATCTTTGAAAATCTACTTCTCAAGAACCACTGGGCCAGAAAAGCTGAAACTTATATGGAAGCATCCTGGTATAGTGTAGAGTCTAAATTGTTCAAATCATGACCCCAGGGGAAGGGCGGGGCCACAATGGGGTATCAAAATTTTACATAGAAATATATAGGAAAAATGTTTGAAAATCTTCTTCTCAAGAACCACTGGGCCTGTAAAGCTGAAACTTATGTGGAAGCATCCTGGTATAATGTAGATTCTAAATTGTTCAAATAATGACACCTGGGGGAAGGGCGGGGCCACGGATGGGGAATCAAAGTTTTATTTAGAAATATATAGGAAAATTCTTTGAAAATTTTCTTCTCAAGAACCACTGGGCCAGAAAAAGTGAAGCTTATGTTGATGCATTCTGTGGTAGTGTAAATTCTAAATTGTAGGAATCATGACCCCCCGGGGGAAGGGCGGGGCCATTATAGGGAGTCAAAGTTTTATATAGAAATATATAGGAAAAATCTTTGAAAATCTTCTCAGGAACCACTGGGCCAAAAAAGCTGAAACATATGTGCCCATGGAAGAATCATGGGGTAGTGTAGATTTCAAAATGTCTAAATTATGATCAGTGGGGTAGGGTGGGGATGCATTATGTATAACAAGGATGAAATCTGGTAAAGAACAGAATGGTCAAAGCTTCTCAGGTGAGCGATGTGGCCCATGGGCCTCTTGTTTTTTAACTCACAAATTGAAATAAAACAGGATAAAATTAATGAATTTGTACCAAAAATTGATCCCTCAAAATTAATTAGGTTCCAAAGTTGTTTATTAATTTAGATATTTAAAAAAAAAATAATAGAAATGCCAGCTTTCAATGCATAGTCTATAGAGCTACCAGGTAAGCAAGATCAGCGAAACATTTTAGCGCAATTTGACGTCATTTTAATTGTGACGTTATTGTGTTCAATTGTGACGGCAGTCAAGGGTATTGTGACGTGCCTGAGTCGACGCTGCGTTAAAACGTATGCGCAGATCAAGGAGATCGGGCCTCGTTAAATAAATAATTATTAGTATTTACATTCGTTGTTTTTATTTTTTGTGTATATGATTTTTGTTTAAAAAAAATAAATATTATTACACGTCGGGGCCAACCCCCTGTGAAATATCTTAATTTCTCACTACCGAAAATCAATTTGTTCTTAAAATTATCTTTATTATCCATGAACACAAAATATATTATTACTTAAAAAAAAGAGATGGTATTTTTATTCCATGTGTTCAGGTCAGAGAGAATACTCGAAATCGGGTATTATCCGTGAAATTGCGTATAATACTCGATATTAGGGTATTGTTGAATCCGCGAAATCGGGTATTCCGTGCAACTTTCTATAAAAACTAAAGAATAAAGCAGCGGCGCATTATGCCAGTAACTGTTACTTGTACATCAGTATCTTGTGGATTTATTTTTATTAAACCTAATTCATACGGTTGTCAGATAAGTTTAAAATCACACGACAAACACTGCTGGGGTAACAAAGAGGACACAATGGCGTTATTATTTTTCAATATAATTTCTAAAAACAAATAACTACACTTCGTTTGTCTTTATTTCCCATTAAAGTATTCCATATACTTAATGTTCTAATTTGTGCACTATTCACAAAACGTGAAATTTTAAAGAAATTAAACGACTAACGCCGTGTTATGTATTTTTACTGAAAAATGTATGGCGTCCCTTTCACGTGAAATATAAATTATTCCGAACAGTTAGAGAGTACAGTATAAGCGAGTCTTAATTGTATATTTCTGCCATAATAAAATACCAACGTTATTATAAAGAAGAAAATAAAATAAGGTTAAATAAATTCCCACGGGAAAACAGTTTGAAAATAGCAAATTGAAGGTGAGTATCTTTTTTTTATGTCAATTTAGCATGAGATTTTTATTCAAAGACACCGTAAATTTTTTGTTTGCATTTTAATCGATACAAGATATGCAATTTTACCTTTATTTTATGCATTTGTGTGAAAATTGAGAGCAAGAAGTCATATGAACAGGATTTTCTTGTGTTTTTTTTTTTGGAGGGGGGGGGTATAAATAAAAGTCAAATGTGTACATCTTTTCTTGAGCTTATAATACATTGAATTTCTCAATATGTATCGAGGTACAGTCATATTGAAATATGAATTACATAGTCAAGTTTCCACATTTCTTATAGTTTTTACGTTTATGAACATGTTAATGAACAAACTAAAATAATGGAGTGTTCAATTGCCTTGGAAACTCTTGTCTTACTTTTTGGGAATATAATTCCTCATCGGACATTAAAATTTCATAAAAATTGTAGCCACTTCCTTTCTTTATTATACTATTTGATTGACAGGGTAGATTTTACCTTCACTTGTCTATTATATTTTTTTTTTATATCGCTATCTTATACCTCATTATAATATGCTATACAACGCACTATCTGAATGGTTCTAGACAATCTGTAACAGTTTTCATTTAGTTATTTTATCTATGATACATATTACTCATGGCAATAACTTTTCCTAATACTCATCCATAATGGAAAAATGTGTTTAAAAAATAAACATGAATTCTAGTTACTTGTAATCTCATATTGTGTTAGAAAATAACAGGTTGCTTTTTGTTTACCTACAAAGTATATGATTTTTATTTGATGAATAAATCTTCCCTAAAAATATGTAACCGAGTTTAACTGACCGTGACATTCAAAGAGATAAATACTTTTACAAGTCCAAAACAAACTTTGTGCAAAATAAATGTTTAATATTTTCTATTGAAAATTAAGAGCGGTGTTAGCCCAATGGTTAAGGTGACTGCCACCTAATCGAAGGGTCATCAGTTCGCGCCCTGTGTGTGGTGTTTTTTTTTTTAATTTCGTTTTTTTCCCTTATTTTTACCAAATCAAGATATGTGTGAACTCGACATTTATAATTTGTTATGACAAATTACTATAATAACTAGATACGATCTCGTTGCGAGCAACGAGAGGTCTTCCGTCCGATTCAGGAAAAAAACCCACGTAAAATTGAGCTGAAAAGTGATTCAAAATTTTGATCACAATTAAGGAGGATTGAACCCAGGTCACCAACATGAATGCCCTTTTTTCTTTTTATCCCCAATGCGCAAACCGTTACGCTATTGGGAATACTGCTTCAAATATACTTGTGTATACTTTTGCAACAACACACCTGTCTAAGAATCATAAAAGGCTGGCCACTATTCATAATTTCGCGCCAAATGCCACGAGTAAATATTCGCGCATTTTCTTTAAACTGATATATTAAATAGGTGTGATAGTTTCAATGAAATTAAATAAATAAAACGTTCTTATTGCCTTTATTTTATTTCGACATTAGGAAAGTACAGTCACACCTGCTGTTACGGCCACCCTTAATCAGCGGCCACTCCCCATGAGCGGCCAGTTTCAATCCTGCCCGCTCATTTTTTCACTATATTTTAACTCATTTAAGCGGCCACCTGTCTAACGCGGCCAGCGGCCAGTGTTTTTAGGTCCCGTGCGCTTAACATGCCTGATTTCAGCAGCCATTTTGTCTGTTTTGTCACGACTTCCGTCTGACACGTGACCTAGTAACCTCATACGAAGCCAAACATGAACAGCTGATAATGAGTTAATGACCAATAATGGCAGGTGTAATTTGAATTCTGTCAGGATTTAATGATTTAATTAATATGATTAAATGATTTATTGTTAACAGATGTTTTTTGGTGTTCTTTATATACGAAAGTAAGTTGTTGAATGTGTTCATTATTTAAACTCAATACATTAATTACAATTTCGTCTGAGATTATCTAGCCAAGCGGTCAATTTCCTGTATTTAACCTTTTATGTAATATAATAAATACATATGTAGAAAAACTAAAAATCTTTACACAGCATCAGGGAAATTCTAATTTGTAAGAACATTTCATGACTTCGTATGATATGTAAATTCTATGGCTGTAAAATTAGAATTTAACAACAAAAATCCCCCCCCCCCCCCAAAAAAAAAAAAAAAGACAACAACAAAATCAATAACAAATTTCTTTCAGAAATTTATGTAAAATAAAATGTAAGAAAGGGGATTTCATAAATGTGTGATAATTGTGAATTTGGATATGTGTGATAAAAAATTTACAACTGTGTTCGCAATTTTTTGTTCATTGGTTTGAACCTGGAATAAGTGGCCACCTGTCTTATGTGGCCAATTTGTCATTCTCCCACAAGTGGCCTCTTAAAACAGGTTTGACTGTATATTTAACACATTGTACACATTACATATCGTATCTAGCTCATTTACACAAAAGCAGTGAAATGGAAATTAAGTTTTAAGATTGACACTGAATTGCAACGCACTACTACGTGAGAGTCCAAGTAGTTTTAAACATTTCATGTATCCTTATGTCAGAATGGTTTAATCAAACGCTCAGCTGCCTCCATAAGCCCCTACTCGCGAAATGGCGGAGTTGACAGAGACAGCCGCCATTTTGGTCCCGCTTCAGGTTTTTGAAAGTTAATATCTAGAGTTTAGATGTATCAATTTTCAAACAAATTATATAGTAAGCATTAATAAGAGGGTCTCTATTACCATTCCAAAAATAAATGAAAAATATTGAAAAACAAAGAAAGTTGAAAATTTGAACTTTTTAAATTGGCTTATGGTAGTGACAGGAAGTACTGACGACGAACGAAAAGTCGCGTCCTGGAAAGTAATAATCATCAGTTATAAACTCTGAAAGTTTCACATTGATATTTTTTACCGTTGTTGAGATTATTCGTGGACAAAATGTCGTTTTAAAATCAGGAAAAGTCAAAACTTGGCACCAGAAAGGATTTGGCAAAAATTGTCTTGGAACTTTCAAGAGTATC